>NW_027072047.1:510974-579206 GCF_038088225.1 Cyrtonyx montezumae
TTTTCTTCTCCAGGTTGAAGAACCCCAGCTCTCTCAGCATATCCTCAAGAGGGGAGATGCTCCAGCTCCCTGGTGATCTTGCAGCCCTCCTCTGAACCTTCTCCAACAGCTCCATGTCCTTTTTTTTAGCAGCCCCAGAAACTGACTCAGTACTCCAGATGGGGTCTCAGGAGAGCAGAGTAGGGTGCAGAATCACCTCCTTTGACCTGCTGGTCACACTCCTCTTGATGCAACCCAGGATACAGTAATCCTCCCAGGCTGTAACTGCACATTCCTGGCTCATGTTCAGTCCTTTATCAACTCACTCCCTCAAACCCTTTTCTTCAAGGCTTCTCTGAAGCTTTTCTCTGCCTAGCCTATACATATGCTTTATTGGAGCATACCACTACCAAGAAGCAGTGGGAACAAGGATTCAAGAACTCAAATAATGATTAAATCTCCTGTCATAGGAGTGTTCTGGATCACTACAGCTATTGTCAAGCACTCATCACAGAAGAAATAAAGTCATTTGCAGTGGTGAGGAAGCTTGCTCCTAGTCACAGTGATGCTACTTCAATGGCTACATTGAAAATGAGTACAATTAAAGGGCACTTCAACAACAGTCACATAACAATTTTTGATTTTTTTTTCCCCAGTTTGAGAAGGTTAAGAAGTTCATGTGATTTCACATGTTGTTTAAAATTTGAAGGATGCTATATGAAGCTGCAATTGAGGGATGGGCTTTTATTAAATGATTGTTTCTGTATCCCCATTTATTTTGTCCCAGAGGTACCAGAAATTGTGTTAATTTTTCATTACTTCAGATAACATGTAAATATCTGTAATGAGGCATTCCTTCACAAACAAGCATATCATGGAGTAAGTGTCTGAAGCAGTATCACTTGTGCAGATATTCAAGCAACAATACTGAGGCATGTGCTGGAGTCCATTGTAGAACATATACAGAAAGAAGTCACACATAAGAACAAAGCAAGAAGTGAACCACTTTGCAGACAAGACAAGCAGAGCACAGTCACTGGTCACACAAGACTGTGCAAATGTATGAAGCAAATCCTATTTGGCTAATATCCAGCTGTACATTTTAACCACCAAACAATCCTTTCTTCCTATGAGAGGGTATAGTCATCACCTCTGCAAAGCAAGTGTGTCAGTGGAGGCACTAAAAAGAGACCAGCTGAGCTTCCCTTCTGTTTCCTTCAGAAGTGTGATGCTGTGAAAAAAACTACAGGCAGTGTGAGCTGGTGCTTGAACTGAGCTAACAACACCATGAATTAAAATGTAGCATTCATTTTAGCTCTTGTGCGATAAGTCATCATATAAGGAGGAAACCCACAATGATAAATGGACTCCCTCTGTGAAAATTACTGTGACAAGGGGAGAGAAAATTAAAACCTGGTAACGGTTTGGGATAGCATAGTCAAAATGGGACACTGTCTGGCCAGTCATACAAACCATAGACTCATTTTCAGGTCATCTCTAATCTGAGCTGCATATCTTCTGTGGGGTATTATTAGTTCATGATAATCACACTCTCTGCAGTTCCTTTACTGCTATTATAAAAATCCTTTTATGTTGGGTAGATGTGTTATTTATTATGTGCTAGGAGGAAATGAAGTTGGTAGTTCTGAATGTTGAACAGCAGTTGGAGCTGAGCTGCACAGTTTCAGATCCCAAAAACTCCGTCTTGTTTCATAATAATAATAGTGATTTATTCTCTGTGCTATTAAGATGTCTGAATGAATCCATGCAGATCTTTGGGCCAGCATTTTATTTCTGTCATCTCAGGTGAAGTTGTAATAGCAAAGGTTGGTATTTTCCTTCTTTTCCTCTATATCTTCATTTTCCTATCTTTATTTCTTTTACTTTTGCTCTTTTCTTTTTTCTTCTTTTATTTATCCGTCTTTTTCTTTCTGTCTTTTCCAGTCTTATTTTTCTTTTTCTTTTTCCCTTATTTCTTTGTCACTTTTCTCCATGTTTAATATGACAAAATGTCCTATTGTTGTGCGTAATACTTCTTATAATTGTGTGTCATTTAAGGCAATCAAGGTGTTATACAGCCGTTAAATACATTGTTTTGAATTCATCCTGTTTAATTTCATGCACATGAGCAACTACACTGATATTATTCTGCCTATCATACAAACTCCACTATTTTCTCTATTTCAGATGGATATCTGCATCCCAAAATACAACAAAATGGTGGAAGAAACATCTTTCTATTCCACTTCTATGCAAAATTTATGATAGTTTAAATAACACTGACATTTGGAAATGATAACCTAGTCACAATTGCACTGAATATCATGATGTTGCCTTATCTGCAATAATAATTAGTTGCACTGAGGAAGATTTGATGGAAACATTCTCAATTGGGTAGGTGATAATGCAAAGCATTCATTAAATCATAACCATTCCCAAGACCACTTTGAGTTCATTCTTAAGAATAAAGTTTGTATTTAAGATTATGTGAGTCTATTTAAAAACTTTCCTAACATGAATTATGTAATCTATTGTAAATTTTGCTTATTTCCTTCGTATTTCTGGAAGTAGTCTGATGGAATTCAGTAAAAGTAGGACTTCATCTGTGAAAGACAAGACATTTTTCAGACCAATTTTCTATAACAGCTATGATCCCAAACTGTTTTCTGAGTACTGAAAATCTGTGCTGTGATTAATGGATTAAAACTAAATGAAAACATAAATAGAAGATCACATTGTTCTGAGCCTGATCCAGCCTAACCTTGAAACTCTCCAGGCATGGGGCATCCACCACTTCTGGGCAACCTTTTCCAGTGCTTCCCCACTCTTATTGTAAAAAACTTCTTCTTTATATCCAATCTAAACCACCCCTCTTTTAGATTGAATTCATTTCTCCTTGTCCTAGCGCAACAGACCATGATAAGGAGTCTGTCCCCTTCCTTCTTGTAGCTCCCCTTTAGATACAGAAGAACCACTGTCAGATCACCATGGAGCCTTCTCACCTCCAGGATGAACAGACCCATACCTCTCAGCCTGTCCTCGTAGGTGAGGTGCTCCATCCTTTTGATCATCTGTAGAGCGCAGAGGGTTGGTGGTGGTGGTGCAGAGTCCTGCTGGAGGCCTGTAACCAGCGGTGTAGCCCACAGGTCCATGCTGGGTCCAGTCTTGTTCAACATCTTCATCAAAGACCTTGATGAGGGGATAGTGGCCACCCTCAGCAAGTTTGCTGATGATACGAAGTTGGGAGGATTGGCTGACACACTTGAAGGCTGTGCTGCCATTCAGCAAGACCTGGACAGGTTGGAGAGCTGGGCAGTCAGAAAATGGATGAAATTTAACATAAGCAAGTGTAGAGTCTTGTACCTAGGGAGGAATAATTCCATGCACCAGTACATGCTGGGGGATGAGCTGCTGGAGAGGAGCTCTGTAGAGAGGGACCTGGGTGTCCTGGTGGACGACAGGTTGACCATGAGCCAGCAGTGTGCCCTCGTGGCCAGGAGGACCAATGGCATTCTGAGGTGCATTAAAAAGAGCGTGGCCAGCAGGTCAAGGGAGGTGATCCTCCCCCTCTACTCTGCCCTGGTGAGACCTCATCTGGAGTACTGTGTCCAGTTCTGTGCTGCCAGTATAAAAAAGAAAGGGATCTCTTGGAAAGAGTCCAGCACAGGGCCACAAAGATGGTGAAGGGCCTGGAGGATCTCCCCTTTGAAGAAAGGCTAAGTGAACTGGGTCTCTTTAGCCTTGAGAAAAGAAGACTGAGAGGGGACCTGATCCAGATTTATAAATATCTGAAGTGTGGGGGACAAAGTGGTGAGGCCAGACTCTTTTCAGAAGTGTGTGGAGACAGAACAAGGGGGAATGGACGGAAACTGCAGCACAGGAGGTTCTGCATGAATGTGCGCAAGAACTTCTATATGGTGAGAGTGACGGAGAACTGGCACAGGCTGCACAGGGGGGTTGTGGAGTCTCCTTCTCTGGAGATATTCAAGACCCGCCTGGATGCCTACCTGTGCGGCCTGGTGAAGGGAACCTGCTTTGGCAGGGGGGTTGGACTCGATGATCTCTTGAGGTCCCTTCCAACCCCTTCCCCTATGATTCTATGATTCTATGATTCTATGATTTTTGTTGCCCTCCTCTGGATGTGCTCCAACAGGTCCTTGTCTCTTGTGTACTAATATGTGGTACTTCAGGTAAGGTCTCACCAGCAGGGGGGTGAGATCCATTCTCTCACCCTGCTGGCCATGCCTCTTTGGATATAGTCCAGGATATAGCTGACTTTCTTGGCTCATGTCCAGCTTGCCATCACCAGTACCCCCATGTCCTTTTCGGGAGGGCTGTGCTCAGTCTTTTCACTCCCCCCCCACCCCCCATTTATACTGATTGTTGGGTGTTTCCTCAACCCAGGTGCAAGATCTTGCACTTGGCTTTGTTGAACCTCATGAGGTTCACTTGGGTCCACTGCTCAAGCCTGTCTAGGTCTCTCTGGATGACATTCCATCCCTCTGATGGGTCAACCTCAGCCCACAGATTGATGTCATCCACAAAATTGCTGAGGGTGCACTTGATCCCACTGCTAATGTCACTGATGAAGTCTTGGTCCCAGTAGTGGCCCCTGAGGGTCACCACTCATCCTTGATCTCCATCTGGACACAGAACCTTTGACTACCATTCTCTAGGTGCAATCTCTCAAACAGTCCCTTAATAATACTTACAATGTCAGATTCCTCTTATCTTAAGCCTTCTGTAGCATTTAATTTTGAAGTGTCTATAGTAAATTTATAATTATATTAATAAAGTAAAAAAAAAACCTTAACATTTTACCTCAAACCAACCTACTTACTTTTAACTACTATGGTAGTAATTGGACCTGGGTGACATTTTTATATCATTGTTTATTTTTGTCTATGGAAAAAAAAAAAAAGCATAATGTAAGTAAATAAAACGCCTAATAATTTTACTTCTTCCTTCCTTGCTTTTCTTTTATCCAAACTTTAAAAGGACAGATCATTTTGTACAAGTTTTTGGACTGAAATGAATTTTTGAATTCAAAATTTACACATTTCTAAATTAAAAAGATTTAGAAAAAAAAAATCCTCAAAGTCACATGAAAATCCTTGCACTTTTTCAAAAGGCTGCTTTGTTTTGCATTTCCCTTCACTTACTGTGTAAAAGACATTTGCTCACATCTGAGTTTCAGTCAATCAAAATTCAGTTCATAGGCTAAAAGTCTAAATGAAAGTGACTCCTTAATAGCTTCACATTTCAGTAAGCAGATGTCTAAGGTTTCATTTTCTTGTCCAGACTCTGTGAGAAGGACCTCACAGTTATGTCTGGAGATGCAAGTAGCACAGTTTCCCCTTTTCTAAGATATGATTTCTCTATAACAGAGGAATAAAGATTACTTCATTCTTTTACTATATATGCCACCAACCGTGCAATGAAATTCTGAAACTTATGATAAAATTGCTCATTTCCTGGAATGAACACAACAAACTAACAGACGCAGTAATTTTTACTAGATTTGGATTCAGTTCAATTTTCCAGATGTTTGCCTGTAATCAGCATAGGAACTCAAATCTCAGAACGGTGCTATTCACACAACAGCTGTTGCAAATTTTTCTTTTGAATCATATCAATCTAAGAGTGGATTTGTTTACAGGCAGCCACAGTGTTATATGAGGAAGTGAATGATTGCATTAAAAATAAATAAATAAATAACATAAAAAGAACATGAAAACACTACTCTCAATAATGTTGTAATTATTTACACAACTTTGCTTTTATTATATTATACCTCCATTTTCAAGTAATTTTTCTGGTGATTGTTAGACTTATTTTTCTTAGTTCTATGGATTTGGAGGCTCAACTTAATAAATTGAAAACCAGTGTTACCAAATGATGGCAAAAGGTCATAGTAATTTGTGACTGTGTTGAAGGACAGTGAGGCACCCACTTGCCATCCGTCAAATCTCTTCAGAGACATTTTCTGCCTGCAAGGAGCCAGCATTCAGGACATCAGGTAAAGGCTACTGAGTGTGACAAAAATGGAGAACTACTATCTGCTCCTACTGTTTCAAGCTGGGTTTATACATGCATACAAACATGTACATACATGCAAACATGTTTATACATGTCTTAAGCTAATAACTTTTACAAAATGAAATGGCAACAAATATCAACGTTCCCTCCAATATCCTCATAAGAGAGTTGGAACTAAACACGAACTGAACAACTAAATGAGCAAAATTAATTTTCATACAGAGGTTGTCAGATTTCTGTTTTTTGTTACTGATTTAAATTTTAGCAGAGATTTATGCTTAGTAACTGAAGCCTGCTTTAAAAAGTATGGAATAATTAAATAACACCAACTTGATGAATGTTATCATATGTACTCCAATTGATGTAGATGCCAATTGAATTTTACATTTCTTTATTAACTCAGTAGGATAAAGCAATGTTATACTGAATTTGATGTATTCTACTCAGCAAGAAGCAACTTAATCAACCAAACATCATCCAAGAGATACAGAAAGCTATATGGCTTGTATAATATACATATTGAACTCCACTCTCTATTCAAGAAAAGTCATCAGGAGATATCATCAGTGAACTAGCTCAACTTCATTCAGATGTAATACAGAAGACACAGAATTATATCAATTCGTGGTTACTGGTGAAGATTCATTGCAGACAATCGTGTGCCTATGCCACACAAGAAGAATTCTGAAAGAGCGTTGTCTTCTGCTCTTCTTTTTCCTTTCCTAGTTTCTCTCTGATTTCCTTCTCTCTTCCCCTTTGCTATTGGATTAGACTTCTTTCTATTTTTTCATCAACAGGTCTCTGGGCTTTTTCTCATGACCGAGGTTATTCATTTCCTCTTTTTTCACCACATATTCTTATAACACAAAGAACCCCCTATATTTTCCTTCTTCCTTTGCATCCAAGCCCTGAAGATGTTCCTTTTCACTTCATATTCTGAGTTTGTTCACAGCTTTGCTCTCTGTTTCCTTCATGCTGCTTTTTTTCTCTAGAATAATTATTCCAACAATAAACAAAAGGTATTCTTTTCTTTCTTTTTCTTTTCAGTGGAAATGTTGCTCAGGTAGTGAATATAGCTACGTGGTACAGACTGTGGTTACAGTAATTATCTCCTCTCATTTCAGTGTTGGAAATAGAGATAAATGAACATATTTTGACTAAACAAATCCTTACTGAAAAAAAAGAAAACCCAAAAACAAACAATATTTTTTGAGCCTCAAACTGCTTTGTTTCAAGGATTTTGACTGTAATAGCCTTTTACTGTGTGCTATGCATTTTTTCAGCCTCACTTTGTGAAAACTCATGGTAGAGACTACAAAACCAGAAAAACCGCTTCTGTCATTCTCTACTTGGTGGCAGGTCTGATGAAGTGTACACACTACAAAAATCAGGGTTGCTTTTCCTACCTGGGAAATTTGTTTGGTAGTAGACCGTAATCCTGAAGGTACTTCATTCTAATTTCAGTGAAATAGATTAAACACAGCAAGGTCCCAAATCCTTCACAGTCACCCTCAAAGCCATTCAACACCTGAGTCATATTTCAAATTATATACAAAATCTATATTCTAAAAACTGTCCTCAGAACAGAAATGTTGTGAGGCAGAAGCCTTCTTTGGTGTACCCCAGTTTCACAGAACTTGTATTACATGTACAACATTGTTTTTTTGTATTACATGCACAACATTGTTTTTTTGTCCATACTGTTGGTGCGCTCTGTTGCCAAGTACAACAGGAAATGAATGCTTAGTGGGTGTAATTTGAGGACTGAATTGAAAAGTCTTTGAATGAATAAAAAACAATCTCTGATAGACATCAGTGTTCATGTTTGTTTGTTTGTTTGTTTGTTTGCATAACCTATCCAATTCACTAAAAATGGTGTCAAAATATTCAGAGCTTATAAGAATGTGAGTTCGGTTGAAAAGCAGACATTACATGGGTACTTAATGAGTAACTTGGAAAAAGAAATTTTAACTTATGCTATGGGTGCTCTCTCTTCCTTGAGTAAACATTCAAATAGTTCAATATTTCCATTTTTCCTCATGAAGTAGCAATAGTAGCAATTCCTTTATTAGGACAGAGTGAATTATAGTTCTGATAATAGATGCTATTTATAACATATTTATAAGGGGTAGGTAAGTACTCTGGGTAAGCTAAAACCCTGATGTTACAATTTTTCAGGGATTTTTCCCATCTGTTTGTTCAAGAAGGATAGTACACCTCTGAGTAAAAAAAAAGTCAAAAATAATTTACATAATTGATTATTCTCAAAGATAATTAGAAAAAATTGTAACAACTCCTTGTGATATTCCAGGGAAATATACTTTCTGATCAGAATGGCTTTCATGAGAAATCAAAGCAGAGAGGAGAAGTGCATAATACATTTCTCAATATTAATAACTGCTTATTCTGCTTACACATAACAAAAGAGATTTTAATCACTCTAGTAATCTCTTTGAAATGAACATATCATATTAATCTTCAGATGAAATCAGATCTAAAATCTAGAATATAAATAGGTAAAATCTAGAATATAAAAGTGTCTTCTGAATTCTTCTCTAAAACAATAAGGATCCTTACTTAAAACATAATATTAAAGCTTCATGTTGTTTCTTTTACTGGATCACCTTATTTATGTCTTGAATAGTATTTCCCTAAATAAAATTGCACTGTGCAGAGTGCCACTATGATTTCCAACATTCATTTCCACAGGAGCTCCTGCTAGTCCGTAGCTATAACTACAATGAAAAAGGGCTGTGGACAGCCCATTGCAATAACGTCATCTCCTCATCTATCAACCTAGCAGATTATATGAGAAGTATCTCCTCAGAATAGAAACTCAGAAACATAATAATCATTGTGATCTGGCATCCTGAGTGCCCACACAAATCCCTTGCTATGAAGGATAGCACCACAAATTTTATTGCTGTGATGAAAATTACAAAATCTACAGAATTGTAGATGGAAAAGCTAAGATCAAGAAGACAAAAAAAAAAAAAAAAAAGCATGAAAGATTGACTGAATATTCACTGATGGTTTCTGATTTCAGAGTAATATAAGATATTATAGAGTGTATTTTTGAACAACCTGCTACTTATATGCTGAGATTTCTCAGTGAAAGATCTTTAGGTTTCAAATTTGAGCCAGAAGCAAACAACTCTTTCCCAACACTGCTTTTTACTCCCTTGATACAACTCAACTCTTGACAATATCTTTATGTGAGAAGTAACAAGAAACTGAGCTTTCTCCATCTGTTTCTGAAGAAGGATTTGTCATTATTTGATTACTGCTGTTTTTAGCAGTGAGATTTTTGGACTCAGACATGTTTCTTCATTCAGTGTGAGTGTAGGTGCTAATAGACCAAGTCAGAAAGAAGCAGCTATAACTGTTTGGTATTCTCTACAGGCCCCTCCAATCAAAGAAAAAACTACAGACTATAGAATTTGATCTCTTCGTAGTGATCTTAAGATCTACACTGTTCTCTGTAGGCATTTGTCACTTTTCAGAGGCTCTAGAAGAGACCAAGGACAATTGGGATTTAAATTTAAATTAATTTAAAATTGTTTGTTGGAGACCTTAATGAGTTGAAATTAGATGAATCTAGTCCTCAGTCACTGATGTCAGAAATACTGAATCTCTTCCTGTCAATCAAGTTCTGGAAATAGAATCCAGAGGTTTAAAAGAGCTACCTTAATTAGCAGTAATAAAGATAACAACAATCATTGGAAGGTGATAGACTTACTATATTGTTTCCATATAAATATACTATATAGGTTATATAGAGTAATCTAGTATGTTGCTTATGTCTTTGGTCATCTGCCCTGAGGTATATTTGTTTCCCTTAAATATATGCCCTATATTCTGTCCTGATTTTCCTGAAAACCTGTACAATTTTTTGAATGTCTAAATAAAGTCAGTATGATTAATTACAAAATTAGATAAACAGGAGTATCCGTCTGTGAGAAAGAAAAAAAGATCTCCAGTTTCAGAGTTAATCTCTGGGATTAATCATCTTGTTTTTGACCATTTATCTATTCTAGTAGGAAGTATATCCTTCAGCATGAGCACATGTAAGAACATTTTAAGTAAGATGGATGATGATCCCAGGTCTGATCTTATTCCAACTTTTAGCTTGAATTTACCTCAAAATACTCAAATTTTCTGCCTATTTTGATTCAGCACTCAGTTTCAAAAGAATTGCATTATGTGCACTGTGGTGTTGCACATCACTGTTGAGGGCCATAGCAATTAGCTTCAGCATGGCACCCACTGTCCTCATGGATACAAATACATCCTGCAGTGTTCTGTCTGTACAGCAATTTTCAGACCAGTATCTCATTCATTGACCCACATTGCTTTTCATAAGGAGCAAAAACATGAAAGCATTTCAGTCCAGGCTTCACAGTCTAATATTAGATAAGAATATTTAAAATGTCAAGGAAAGGCTTTTTTCCATAGTCTGAGGTTGGGTATTGAAATCTTGGCAAACTCTCTCTCCAGGGAGGCTGTGTAGAGAGAGCCATCCTTTCAGCTCACCCTTGAATGCACTTTGAACAAGCAGCTGCTTTTACTGTAAGCATGTTATTAATGGTTTCTTTTCAAAAGGAAAGATAGTACCCTGAAAAACGTTCTATTGATTTTTTCCCTTTCTCTGTCCCTGTTTCAATCACTCGTTTGAATGGCTTTCATTTTTAGCAACAACAAGAGATTCTTCAAATAGAAGTGGTGTCTAGATGCAGCCTTAAATAAAATTACTGCTCAATTTAAGTGCTCAAAAATACTATTGATATTTTAATAGAAGATTGGAGAACCTGCTGATGGTTCAATAGCAGCTATGATAGTTTATACATAGGAATCATACGCGAGGATAATTTTATTTCTCTTACTGTACATGTTAACAGAAAACAACAGGTTAAATCTTCACTGGTTTGATAATTACATGTCAAAGATCTCACTAGCATGGAAATATTTCATTCTAATTTTCAAAAGTGGAAAGACATCTTTTCACACAGCTCAGAACATAAGCCTGCGAATAATATTCTAAAATATATTTTTATATAATAATACTCTTGTAGATTAATGTTAAAAAAATTGTTAACAACTTGTGTTTTCTCTTCTGATATTAGTTATGATTGCTATTACTTAATTATATCACATAGACATATGAATGTGTTTCCAAATATTTTTGTCTGTGACCAAAAAAGGAGTCATAACCACTGATTTAGAAATCTCTTCCCACATGACACAACAGCAATGTTGAATTATATGCTACATTACATGAGGAAGGTTTATCGTGGAATCATAGAAAAGCTTGGATTGGAAGGGAACTTGAAGACTTCTGACTCCAAGCATCTGCTGTGGGCTGGTTGCCTTCCACCAGATCATGCTGCTCAGCCATTCAACCTGACCTTGAGCACATTGAGAGTTGGAGCACCCACAACTTCTCTGAGCAGCAGTGACAGAACCTCATTGTCATCTAAATGAATTTCTTCATAATACCTCGTGCAAATCTCCCCTCTTCTAGTTTTTCCTTGTCCTATTACTATCTATCTGTGCAAAAAATCAGCCTCATTCCTTCTTATGAACCATCCTCAAGTACTGAGAGGCCACAGTGAGGTCTCCCTGGAGTCTTCACCAAGTTGAACAAGCCCAGCTCCCTCAACCATTCTTTAAAGAGATGTGCTCCAGTCACCTCAGTGTCCCTGTGATCCTCCTCTGGAGTCTCTCTAACAGCTCTGCGTCTTTATGCTGGGGGCCCCAGGCCTGGATACAGTACTTTAGATGGGGCCTCATGAGGGCAGAGCAAAGGGGAACAATCCCTTCACTTCCTGCTCCCATGCCTCTGTTCATACAAGCCCAGGATGCAGTTGGCCTTCCTGGCAGTATGAGCACATCATTGCCTCATGTTCTGCTTGTTGTCCACATGGACACTCGGTCATGTCAACTGCCATGAGAGAATCTTGAAGTAGCCAATATTTTAAAAGTCTGAGCTACAGAAACCATGAGATGGTGTGACAGATTCTGTAGATGGCAAAGGGGGATGGGCATGGGCATGGATGTGAAAGAAAGGCAAGGCAAAGCAAGGCAAGGCAAAGAAAAGCAAGTTTTTATACCTGATGAAAATAGGCTTTGAATAGGTCATAAATGCATTTAACAGCTTTTAAACTTAAAACCTGTTTTAAAAATTCCTTTATCTTCTAATATTTTAAGTCACCTCCTGAATTCTGAGGACTCAGCGTGATACTGATAACTCCAAAACTCAACCTCTGAGTAAACATGATTTTTCAGAGACAGTGAGTATTAAGAAAAAAAACACCATAAATACTAGCCAGAAACACAACTGTATTATGTATACAATTAATACAATATAGCTAACAATATCCATATGTCAAATACTCTGGTTTTCTAACATCTGCTGTGTTGCACTGAACACAGAAACTTTAAGTTCTTAATTGGAAGTCAAGACGTAAATTTAGACAGATGTAATTCTGCTTGAAAATGCTGGCTTGACTTTCCAAACTCTTTTCAACTGAGAACATCAATTGCTCATTTCATGTGTCATTAGTTGTAGGAAAAGTATCAACCAACTGAAAAATGTCATGAAATGCAGACTCTGTGTTTTCAGCCCTTTGCCCATAAAGACTTAGGATATTTATATGATGGCTCCTTGCCTTCTTTAACAGGCTATGGTTACCAGTGTGAGCTTCAACAAGAGAGCTGTTACATTTTTATTTCAATACTATGTCCTACATAAAAGTTGGCAATAAGAGGAAGTACTCTATAGAATATGACTCCCCTATGGATTCTTCCTTTACACACTGGCATTTTTTACATGTCAACTATGCTGAAGTGAAGGCATTATATTAAAAACAACAACAACAAGTAGATGGGAAAAGGAAAAACAAAACAAAAAAACAAACAAACAAGACCTTTAAAACAAGCTTACAATAAGCAATTGAAGTATCCTGTATCTATTTGATTTTGAGATCAATTTATGAAGAAATAAGTCAGGTGTAATACATAAAATGAGAATATGTGAACTAGGTAGTCTAATTCAGGTATGAAAATTCAGGTCCTTAGCAACATTCATTGCTTAAAGCTGATTTCCTTTGCTATGCATATGCTCTCAGCAATTTGATATCACCTCTTAAATTTGTTCCCTGACTTCACTTGTAATCAGGTATATGTTTATGTCCATATCTAGACATGGCCTCTATTCCCAGCTTTTTGCCTTTTCTTACCAAATCCAAGTTTCTGTTTTAGCTTATCATATTTTTAATTACATTTCCTGATGAGATGTAATGCTTTCCAGTCCTTTGAAAACATTTCTTTCCAATCTTGTTTTATGTTCTCATATGAAAAGAGTGATATACATATGAAATGAGCAAGAAGGTAGAAAGTAATAAAGGCAGGAAGAATTAAAAATAAATAAATAAATAATAAAAATAAGAGGAAGAAAGAATATCAGTGACATTTTTTAATGTTCTGGAGTAACAGAAAGACAATTTTCTCCCATACAGCTGAGTCATGTTTGGAAAAGTATCAGCAGGCTCACACAATGCAAAGACAATAGCAACTGTACCATGTTTTTCAAAGACTATAATTCTATATAAGTACTAGAGCTGTTGAGATGTGCATAACAGAAAAACCTGAAATTCAGTTTTGTCACAGGATTCAAATGGGCTAAATAGTTTTGTATGCTGTTTTATTTTGTTTTTTTTTTTTTTTTTTTTTTTTGATTGTTTGCTGTGGCTTGTTTTGTTTTGTTTTCTCTTCCTTCTGCATCTTCTATGTACATTACGTATAGGATATGGAAATCCCAGAGGATGATAATTCTAACCATAATATAGCATTTTCTGCCATATGTGATGTTCTTTACATGAAACTAATGAGTATCATTCTACTGCAAACAGAAAAAAAAACCCTCTAGGTTGAAATTTTGCAGATAGTCAGTCTCAAAGTCACACTTCATTGAATTTTCACACAATTTCTTCTTAGAAGTCACTGGTAAATGAAATGTCTCTATGACATTGATGAGTTTTTCTTTTTCATCGGTCCTTCACTGTTGAAGTGGGACCCAAGTACTACAATATTTATTACATTTGGCTTCAGTATCCATGTCTTGATCCCTAGATCCCTAGCAGATCCCTAGGTCCATATTTTCAGACTCTGTTTTTCTACAGATTTCAACAGCAGCTATTAAGTTCTCAATACAGGTCCATTTCACAGTTAATATGACAAACTTTTGCAAAGAATAAGAAGACAAACAGTAATGGTTTAACTCTTAGTGCTCCCATGTCAGCAAATTGTTTACCATTACTAAAATATGTAGGTCACTCCAAAAGTAATGCTTTCTATTTATTTCAGTAGAAACTATAACAGATACAAAGAGTAAAATAACACTATTTGATAAAGCAAATTCTCAGCAACAAAAAAATCTTTTCAACATAGTTACCACCTATGCATTTTCACAAGCAATGGACAAGAGCCTCCTTCCTGTGGTTGTAAAAATCTGCATTGCTGTCCAGAAAGTGATTTGCCCTTCATGTCCTTCACTGATGAAATGCACCACCTACCACCTCATTGTGCTCACATCAACTGTTTGGTCAACATAAACATTCAGCAAGCACTGATACATGCCAGTGGGTGCAGAACTAAACTTATCAAAGTAGATACAATGAGAAATAAATAAAATCTTTCCTTCAGGTACCACTATAAAATCCAGAAAAGAAGGAGCTCTGTTAGTAGTTACAGGAAGTGATAAGCTAGTATTGTTAGAACATGTTGTCTTCTGTCTTTTTTCCTACACTTTAAAATGGTTGGAGGTTTGTAAACTTTCAGATTGTTTTAAATATACATATATTTGTAAAGAATTATGCTCAATAGCATGTTTGGTCAATATCAGTCTTATGCTCTGGACACTCTTCAGTTGTTCCAGGTTCAGTTATGGTGTCCATAACTGGATAGATTATTCTAGCTAGATCCTTACAATTTCTAAGACTAACAGAGTATTCCTACAAATCATTTATAGGTTACATTCTATGTTATCCATCCAAAATTTTGTGCTTACATTAAACTTTTTTTCTTCAATTAATTCCTTACACAGTCCTACTTATTGTGAACTAATGCAAAGGAATCTCATTTACAGAACAAAAACAAATAGTTGATATGTTATTGAAATTAGAAAAGAAAAGGTAAAAAAAAGGATTTGTTGAAACTCATGAGATTTTACTTTTGCTATTTCTGTATTTCTTCATCTTTGTCACATACTCAGCATGAAGTGGTCATGAATATGGGGATTGTACTTTTTTTTTTTTTTTTCATAAATTCTATCACAAGAACCTCATTCATATTTGAACTTTATATAAGAATTCCCCTAATCTGATTAGTTCACCAAGTATCTCCTTGAGATGCATTACTCTATGTGCACTAGGAAAATAAATTTCAACAACTCACAAAACTGGTACTGGAAACAACTGTAAGATCATTCTCAGAAAAAAATCCACAGGTTATGAAAATACAAGATAAGTAACCTTTAATGTACTGAGTACATTTAAACGAAGCAGGATTTTTATAGGTATAGGAAAAGTCAAAATTTCTTTTCAGTTCCCTGAAGCATTTTTCAGTTCCCTGAAGTCTCTCTGATAATGACAGATAATTATCTTTCTTCCCATTAAATTAAACTTTTAAATATTTTCTAAGTTTAAAATTAAGAGTCTCAGTTACTGTTAGCTTTCAGATGCTTAAAAAGAATACTGGGCAACTTCTATAATCACACTGAGAGTTTAACCACTGCAGTATGAGCCAGATCAGGGAATAGGATGTTTCTACATAAAATAGGTACTCCATATTAATCTATTAAAAAGCTCTCAAGTCAATGTTATTAAGTTACAGTGATCACAAAGATGAGTGATTTGGGGAATTGCGGCTCCCCTCCCCTCCCCTCTCTCAAGGCTCTTGAGGGATGGCCATGTTTGTTCACTAAGAAAAAGGTTGGAGTAAAGGACATGGCAATCCCTGAGAAATATTAAGCAATTTGTGAGCTCTGAGAAACGTTTAATCCTGAACTCACTGAGGCAGTTGGTGTGACATCACAGAGGTGAAGTGATAGGTCACAGGATCTGCAGAGGACTTGTCACTGCCTGGATAGTGAAGGAAAAGAATTGCTTCAACATTAGTGGTTGGCAAGCAAAAGCAAGATTTGTTTTGCTGTCTTCGGCTACCCCTGGTGAGAGATCTTTCATGTCAAAAGTAAACAATGTCAGTCATGACTGATAGTGATCTGTGTCATTTCACATGTTAAGTATTCTTAATTGCTGACAGACTTGTCAGACTCCCAGCCCAAACTTGCTTTCATTTACGTCAGAAATCTGGAGAAAGTCCACTGGAGTCAATATAAATTCCTTCAGTTTTATGAGAAATGTCTGTGAGGTGTATTTGGCTCACAAATGCAGTAACAGAAGGAGGACCAGAATCATTGTATTTTCACATGTGTTTTCATCATAAATTGAATAAAGAGTTAAAATAGTAACACGCTCCATGGGACAAAAGATTCTTGGATATTACAAGCGAAATATTTCATTCTGGGTAGTTTTGATATTAGTTTTCATCCACCCAAGCACTGCTGCGTTTCACAGGAATTGTATCCTCACAGCTGAACACCCCAGGCACTGTGGGACACAGACTCCCCCTCTGAGGTAATACTTATACCCACTTATACTGCCAAATTAAAGTCAGCAAACAGTGAGATGAGATTGAAGATAACAAACATCAGTAACCAAAAACATCCACCTCCACTGGAGATATAGGTTAGTACCTATGAAGTACATTCAGGATGGAGGAGTTTATCAATGGCAATATTTTACCTCCAGACAGACCCTGTTTGAAGGAGCAACTCCAGAGCCTTTAAACTACTTAATTCCCCTTCTTCCTCCACTCCCTGCTCTGCTAACCTTTATGAAGGTGGTATGAATCACTCTGCAGCTAGGTATGGGAGCTGTTAATAAGAATGGCCGTTACGATGAAATTGAAGAACTGTGATATGGACAAAAGACACCTTGGGAACATAACCTCAGCTGAGCTCATCAGCTCATTTTGGAGACAATTTCATTTTAATTGGCTGTGTGAGAGCAGTCTCAAAGCTTTAACATTTAATACGGGATGAAGGAAAAACCTTTAATAATGGAACATATAGCACTTATCAGGCAAGCACATTACATGAAGGAAGAAACTATCTGGTAACTCTTACCATCTTATGCTGTTTAATTTTCACATATGTAACTTGACAATGCTGGGATTTAACTAGTTTCCAAGATGTCTAGTCCTTTACAAATCATCCACAGAAGGATTTTATGCATCAGTCAAGGAGAAATAGTGGTCAACTACATGAAGAATGTGAAAAATTCTAGTTCTGTAATTTTTAGCAAAATATTCCAGAATTTTAAATGAGCCAAGATTTCATATCTTTTAAGTCTATAGATTTTAAGTTTGTTTCCCTGTCTAGAAGATCTGTCAGCACCAACAGAAACTTTGTCATTGAGGGGAACAGCTCATTTCCTTCAGTCATTCTCATCTGCTGCCAACATTTTCCAGAATAGAAAGGATACAGGACAACTTACATTTTACTTCTTTGTAGTTTCAATGGGAAAAAAAAAATCTCTAGTTTTTATATCCATGTGTAGCAATATCAAGTTTGATTATGTTTTCTCATTGCTACATATTGCTGCCTTGGTTGTAACTCCTCCCTGTGCCTTTTTGGTGTGCTACTGGAGGTATATGATTCCCAAACAATGACATTTTGCATGGACACAGAATCACAGCCACTTCCACCTTCACCTCCCACAATGATTTTGACAACTGTTTGTACAACTTAAACCTACAATGCAATGCTCTAGTGATGCAAAGCATATGCAAATATCTTCTAATTGCAGTAAAGTAATAAATACAAATTTATTGCCTAGGTGAAGCATGGTATAGATATGAGTAGTTTGTAGTAATGCAGATAAAAAAAGGTATTTTTGGTGACTGGGATTTGAAGAGTTAGTATGTGCTTCAAGAGGCCCAGTGACCTTTTGCAGTCAGGGACCTACCACTCAGGGGTGTTAGAAAATATACATAATCCTGTGGGTGAAAATGAATGCAATTTTATTTACTCAGACTATGGAACAGGTATGCAGACTGTAGGTAGCTTTGGATTCATTCAACCAAAAACACTGATTCGTATCTCAATTCATACTCACTTCAGTGGCACATGATTTATGAATTTCTTCAGCTTAAATTCAGCAATGGCAGTGAGAAATGTTATTTTTCTATAGCAAAGTAGAAAGTGAGACACTATTTTCATATATGTTTCAGGAGTTATTCGAGCAACAACAGGATGGTCATTTTTGCAATCTTCCTGTTTACTGTACTGACCCAAGTTATTGCACTGAGTTTTACATGGCAAAGACAAGACAAGATTTGCTAAATGAAAGGAATAACTGAATAACTCACACAAAGGACCTCCAGCACCTCTGTAGAATAGGCTTATATTACTTGGGTGACATTAAGGAGGCTGAAACATAGCACAGATAAAATTATTTTTCCTTGTCTGAGTCCATTCTATAACCACATTTTTTGGGTGAAATATTACAGAAACTTGTTTTGGATAAAAATCAAAGGTGGCCACTTTCACTGCTGTGAGGTCCCAAATGACAAAATGTGAGATTTAGATTTAGTCACTGTGTTATTTCTTAGTGTCTCCTGCTGTCAGGCCTAGGTAGCTGTAGTGTTAACTGGGGAACTGCCATAATGCGCACAGTGTTTTGCTGTGCTCTGCTTTAACGTACTGTAAGTGCTCTGTTTTCTGAAGAGCTAAGCAGCCAGTTTGGCCTCAGTTCAATGTGGCCATATGCACATACACTTTCCTAGTAAGTTTTGCTTTCACAGCTTGTCTACATGGGTAAGTTAGATTAGCACATGAATTTACAACACACTAGTTACTGTGTATGGACTGCACTGAACCCCATGAGCTACAACTTTCTGTTCACCTTCTTGGCTGACAGAAGAAGCTAAAATTAGGAATGACTGCAGGAAAACTGCCCCATTTCATACATAGGTTGCTCCCAAAGTATTGCTCCTATTTCTTTGCATAAAAACTACAACACATACAGAGTATAAAACCATTGATAGATCAAATTCTTCGCTATAAAGCACCATTTTTCAAAATAGTCACCAGCACTAGCTATGAATTTTCACTAGAGATGAACAAAAGTCTGTGTGCTCATTTAACACATTTAAATAATGAACAAATCATTTTTTCTTTTAGTTTTGGTTTAGTACACCCATTGTCACAACAATTCAGAAGCTCTTACAAGGACAAACTGGGAGATCTGGGGCTCTTCAGGCTGTGGAAGAGAAGACATCACAGCAGCCTTTCAGTGACTTAAGAGGGCCAACAGGAAAGCTAAGGAGGAACTATTTATAATGGCATATAGTAACAAGACCAGAGGAAATGGCTTTAAGCAGAGAGATGGTTGATTTAGACTGGATACTAGGAAGAAATTCTTTGCTGTGAGTTACGAAACAACAGAACAGCTTGTTCAGCAAGGTTGTGGATGCTCCCACCCTGGAGGCACTCAAGACCATACTGAACAGGACTTAATGTAAAATGGTCTAGTGGGAGGTGTACAGCACAGGAGTTGGAACTGGATGAACTTACGTGTCTCTTCCAACACAAACTATTCTATGATTCTGCGTTCATATTTGTGTTACAGCTCACCTATGAAAATCTAGGTGCATAAAGCTGAAGAATCAATATGGTGCACCAGCAACTCCTGATCCATTTTCTAGCCTCTCTAGAACTGTACCTGTTAGGAAGAGAAGCACAGAAGTACAGAACAATCTGGATTGAGCAGGAACATAAGCACCATCTAATTCCACTCCCCCTGCCTTGGACAAAAACACTTCCCACTAGATCACGTTGCTCAAAGCCCTGAACAACCCTAAACACATTTAGAGATGGGGCATCCATAGCTTCTCTAGTTAGACTGTTTGTATGCCTCACCACCCACACAGTAAAGATTTTCTTCCTGTATTTAGTCTCAGCTCCTTTCTACTTGTCAGCCTTTAATGCTCAATCATGGATAGATAATGGGGAAAATATGACAATATTCCTTATTATAGCTGAGTTGCCATACAGTCAATAAACTGTCTAAAGTTCTCAGTTCTTGGAGATTAAGAAAGAGACAGCTGGAAGTATCGAGTTAGTTTCAGAGAAGGAAAAAAAGGAAGTTCTGTACCAGAAACTGCATATAAAAAAATTAAAAAATACTAAGGTAACTTCTGCAAAATATGGGATTGGCTATGGTTTAGGCTAGGTGAAGAGAACAGATAAGAGAGATGGGCTACTTTTGCTACTGCAGATGTTACAGCATTAGGATGTGGAGTGCACCCTACCAGGCACACAGATTCTGGATAACTACCACTGATAGTCACTGAAAATTATATTGTAACAAACTTGATTGGGATGAGGAGCATTTACAAACACTTGAAGGATGTTCAAGTCAATTGATGTATCTTGAATAGACAACAGCTAAAAACAACCCTTGCTGTCTGAAGTGAGTTGTTCTGTGTTTGTTAGTTTTGTCTTTAGTTACTGCCTCTTTTATATGTCTTTTGTGTATTGTTCATCTGGAAGCTGAGTACTTTTTGCTTACTCTGTCAGCTTTTTTTTTCACCCCATTAAAAGGTCACCTATGAAAAGCTTTGAAGGTTTGACTCACAGGCATGGAACAAAATTTGTTTCAGGTGATAATGTTTCCCAGAAGGAGAGTGGTTGGATTGTTGGAAAAGTAGTTTGTTATGAGAATATAAAACCAGTTTCCAGGATGAACAAGGGAATTGTTGTGTTCCTTTGCAGTGCAGGGTTAGTAAGCAATAGCCTGAGGGGTTCAACTTTAAATCAGGCTGGATAATTCCTTGTTTTCATTCTGGTATCCTTTTGCCTCCTTTCAGCCAAACTCTACTCTTACTCATTGTGTATCTGTCTGGGGTCTAGAAAAATAAGATCAATATTACAAGTGCATAGCTTGGAGACTTAGAAATTAGAAACTATTGATACAGACAATACATGAAATTCAAAAGGCTGATCATATAAGGAAAGCTATTCCTCACTAAGCATAGCAAAACCAGGACCAGAAAGCAAGAGAACAACAAATATCAAAATAAGGGAAAGGATGCTACAGCATCCCATATTTCCCACAGTAATAAGTATATAAGTAATAAATATGACCTCTGGGATGGTTCCTGTAAATGGACATCATGATTACACCACAGGATGAGGTATATATGAAATGGATGCCTACCTATGCAAAAATGTTAATAGATTTCATTTTAGAACAACATTTCAACATTATAATTAGTACTCAAGCAACTGAGTTTACCCTATTCTAGACTGGGCATAAGAATTTTCTAGTTTGGGCACTAGAAATTTCACCTGCTTTTTTTTTTTGTTTGTGTGTGTGTGTGTGTTCATTGTTGCTTTTTACCTATGATTATTATTTGGTTTTGGTTTTGTGTTTCTGTTTTTATTTATTGCTTTTCCTGGAAAAATAAAGTTGTTGAGTTTACTCACCCTCTAAACTCACCATCACACACCTCTGCTTGCCAGAGGACAAGGATTGATTTTTCCCAACACATACAGTTCACATCAAAAACATACTGCACTAATAGTTGCTACTGGCCTGTGGACAAACAATGATTTGGGTTCCCATGAAGATTTACCTGTACCCCAGTCACCTTCAAAGGTCAGAGTTTTAACTCCTCTATTCCTTAGAATTAAATGCTGAATCTGACTACAGCCACTAGGCTAAAACTTTCTTCAGTTCAATAGAATATATTTCAGATAAACGTATGCAGTGGGCTAGCTAGTCTCTAACACAGCTGCCTGAAATTAGGTATCAGTTCAATAGATGTAGTAGTAACTTTCTCTAGTGTACCAGATGTCTCACTGCTATTATCAATCAGATCCTTCAGATAGAACACTTGTTAAGAAAATAATCTGAAATATGGAATCCGTGTGAGGGTAATAGTAGAGGTCGTAAAGGTTAACATTGCTGAGGCAGTGAGTGATGTTGCCTTAAACCATTTGTAGAAAAAAATATTCACCTAATTTCAAACTTGTTGAGTGTATCAGTTCATAGTTGAGCTAGTCACTCAAAATCCCTCTTGTCAAGGTGGAAAAGAATATACTCAGGATGTGATCTATATCTTCTCGATGCAGACCATGAGGAAGCCAAAGTTGAGTTCATGAACTCCCTAAATTTTCCCTTCATAGTATACAAAATCTTTCAAATCTATACAATCACTTCAATTTTAACTATAATTTGTACATCTTCCTATGCAAACATTTATGTTCTGACTGCAGAGATTCACTGAGCAACTTCTTACCCCACATTTCACAGAATCACAGAATCGTAGGGGTTGCAAGGGACCTCAAGAGATCAATGAGTTCAGCCCCCTGCCAAAGCAGGTTCCTTACACCATGTCACAGAGGTAGGCGTCCAGGAGGGTCTTGAATATCTCCAGAGAATGAGACTCCACAACCCCCTTGGGCAGCCATTTCCTATGTAATCTATTTCTATAAAAATTTACAGATTTTACTAAGTTGTATGATTGTTGTATGTTTTTTTGTGCCTGGAAATCCTGCTGCTAGCACTGAGGGCAACACTGTAAACCATATGTCAACTGTAAATAACACAGTTGCATGTGAAGAAATTGTTAGATTTTAGCCAATATCAGAAAAATTCATAATTAGCAGAAGACTGAAAATCAAATATTATATATGCACCTAGAAGCTGTTATCTTTTTACAGTACTGCTGGGACTCTTTGAGCATTCTTAGTTATTCAAAGAAATACTCATTTCATGCATCTTACTTAAGTTAGATTTGGTACTTGACCCTCCAATGATGAAAGCAAAGGAAAGATAGAAAGGCTAAATAACATTGTTAACCATCAGAGAATGCCTCCTCTTAAATCCACAGAGGTTCTTTCTTTGGACTGGAGTCCAAATCACTGTACCTTTTCTAAGCATGAAAGACTCCTTGTGTAAAATATGGCTCACATTGACTCAGAACTGCATTGTCAGAGCTGTTATTTTTATGTTTCTCAAGCAACAGTAAAGGAATCAGAACTTGGTGCTTCCTGGTTTAGCAAAAGAATCTAGTTTAGTTATCCTCCAAACCTTTTTTTTTTCCACAAAAAAAAAAAAAAAAAAAAATCACAAGACCTTCATTTTATTTATTTAATTGATTGCTTGTTTATTAGTTCATATAGGAGAACTGAGGGAAATGAACTTTCACTGACATAACACTGACTCGAATTTTTGGGCCAAATTTCATAAATAGTTGCAAACCTAATGGGAGTCTCTGCAGTTCAGTAAAAGTGCAAGGTGTCTATATACAAGTTACTGAGGAAAAGTGTCATAAACAGAACACCATCATAATGTGGGTCATACTGTCCCATAAGACAGTACAAGTGTCTCTGTAAAGGTGTGCGTGCATAAGTATTTAGTGGGCTATATGCTTGCATAAATCAACTTCTTCAGTAATATAGAATTGAAGATATCTTGCCGAACTTAAAACATATACAATATTCACTGAACTAACCTTCTTGATTCCTCCTCCCACTAATAGGTAATAGGTATGCTGAGTTGTCTTTCAGAGACATCTGAACTTTATTCTTATCTCAAGAAAAAAAAATTGATACAGTGCAATGTTGAAAAAGAGTTATCATTATGGCTGGGGTTCATGAATTAATCTGCACTAATAATTTCAATAAAGATAAATTTTAAAAAGTAGGTTTACATGCTCTCAAAATGGCACAAATCAAATATTCTTTCAACACAATGATTTGTGATTTGTGTCATAGAAGCAAAACAAAACATCTTACCTCTCTCATTTCCTATTGTTTGGCCTGAATACGGGAAACATTGAGGGAAGATATACATTCCTCGTTCCTGTTTACTTCCTCCAGGTATACTAAGTGTTGCCAAAGACTTTTCATACCCCTTCCTTTGCCCCTCCCACATGTAGCTGATAATGAAAACTAGGATAACAATAAGTGATGTAAAATCTCAGTTCAAATTCTCTAGACAGCATGAAGTGTATATATATCATAAACACACCTACATATGCTCATTAAGTGTAGACTCATGTAATCCACTGACATCAATTCTGCTCCTGAACCATGCTTTTGAGGATAAAAGACATCCGTGTTACTTTATGGAATAAGCCCATATTTCAGTATAGTTCTGTGCTACAGTGTGTAGACTTCCAGTTCTGGTGGATGGTAATATGGGTTTCAGTAGTCTCCACTGAACTGTTTAGACATGACCTTTTTAACTGTGTGCACCAACAGGCCAAACCAATGTTTGTTAATCCTCAGGGGAGATGCAACTATAATATCTTCTATGGAAATGCATTGGATTGCTTATGTAATATCTGTAAAACACCATCCATCTGAAATTTCTTGAGCTTTATTCATCATATCAAGGGGAAAAATGCTAATTAAATCTGACAACATTTGCATATAAAGTTTAGTAATTAGAAGAAAGATTTCTCTTTGCAATTCTGGAGGGCAATAGCAGAAATTATTAAAGAAATTTGAAAGTTACCTGGATTAAGCAGTCTCTATGATACCCAACAACTATAATATTCAGTGTTTTAATCTGCATAACTGGCTATAGAGTAACTTTCCATGAAAACTGGAGATCTAAATTAAGAAACTTTTTATCGTTAGCTTGACTCAGGGCTTTCGAAAGTCAAGACATTTTTTTTTAATGTATATTAACTTTGGGTTTAAAATCAGGACATAATACCCCTTTTTCTAAAAAATAAAATAAAAGTTTGAGAAAATTGTGAAAGCCTTTCAGAATTTGGTCCTAGAAATGTCTCCAAATATATTCCACCATGTCCTGCCGAAGAGTATCTGTCATTAATGTTTTTCCTTGAGACTTTTAAAACATCCTTGATTATCTTCTGTAAAAAAAATGTCCTGGACTGTTAAGACTCTCAAATAAAAGTCGCTCCATACCTGAACTTTTCATCATTATCCATTTTTTGAAAAAGAGACTGTAGTTTAAAGGAGGTTGCCCTAAGAATTGCTGTTCAGTGAAAAAGAAAAAGCAATGAAGGATGAAAAAATGGAAGTTGATATAGCTCAGCTCAACTACATTCATTATTATGGTGAATGGTCAACAATGACATTAGTTGTTGCTCTGAAAATTCTTCATAGTCATCCAAACCTCTGTATATCATTTATTCCCCAGAGAACAACAGATTCTAGGTACCTGTTAAATAATCCAGCTCCTGCATTTGCCAGTGCAGAACTGTTCTCTGCAGTCTATTCCTGAAGGATCTGTTAAGTATCAGTTCCTAAGTATGCATTTTTGGCCAAAACTCTGATGTCATTTTGTTGTTATGCCAGTTACTTTATATTGCGGCTAGAAATATGTATCAAAGATAGAAATCTAAAATACTCAGTTCTGAAGAATATATGTTTTCCTTTTTGACTTCTCTGTGAAATAAGAAATCCTTGTTGAAACACTGAAATATCAGAAAACAAGTTTTGCTTGTTTGTTTGTGTTTGAAGGGGGGGGTTTATTTATGTTTGTTGTTTGTTTGCTTTTCTTAGCTTGCCTAAAATCAAGAATGTTATGAATATCTGTAAAAGAGTTCTGTCATTCTGAAACAGTTTCAGTCTACTATTCATTCAAGAATCTCAGCACTGGTATACATCTGCTTCTTGGTAGAAAAGCAAACAAAAAATTTGGCACCCTTCCTAAAGACTGTTAAAAGTGTCTTCCAGCATTAATTTGTGCTTTCAATTACTTGCTTTGTATTAAGAAATGAATATGATCACATAGTGAGTAACATAATCAGAGGTCAGGAAAATAAGCATTTTTAAATGTGTTTGCACTAGAATTAATCAAAATCTCAATTTTTTAACTCAGTTGAAGTATTTAGGAATAGATTCACCTACTACACTCACAGAATCACAGAATTGTAGGGGTTGGAAGGGACCTCCAGATATCATCAGTCCAACCCCCCTGTCAAAGCAGCTCCCAGCCCAGATTGCACAGGTAGGTGCTCCAGGTGAGTTTTGGGCATCTCCAGAGAAGGAGACTCCACCACCTCTATGTGCAGCCTGTGCCAGTTCTCCGTCACCGCACTGTGAAGATGTTCTCACACACGTTTGTGCGTAAATTCCTATGCATCAGTTTGTGGCCATTTCCCCTTGTTCAAGTGCCACACACTGGTGAGAAGAGTCTAGCCTCATCTCTTTGCCTCCTACTCCTCAGTTATGTATATAATGGATCAGATCCCTTCTGAGTCTTCTTTTTTCAAGGCTAAACAGCCCCAGGTCTCTCAGCCTTTCCTCCTAAGGGAGGTGTTCCACGCTCTTTATCATCTTTGTAAGCCTCCACTGGATTCTTTCCAGAAGATCCCTGTCTTTTTGTACCAGAGAGCACAGAACTGGACAGAGTACTCCAGGTGAGGCTTCACTAGGGCAGAGTAGACAGGGAGGATCTGCTGGCCTCATCCTGCTGGCCACGCTCTTTTTAATGAATCCCAGGATCCCATTAGCCTTCTTATCCACCAGGGCACATGGCTGGCTCGTGGCCAGCCTGTCATCCACCAGGACACCCAGGTCCCTCTTCACAAAGCTCCTCTCCAACGGGTCATTCCCCAGCATGCACTGGTGTGTGTGGTTATTCTTCCCTAGGAGCAAGACTATACTTGCTCCTGTTAAACCTCATCCAAATCCCTTCTGCCCAACTCTCCAGCCTGTCCACATAATTGCTAACCATTTAAATGTTAGGACTCAAGGTTAAGCCACTATATGTTGGTTAACCTCTGTTGCCAAAGGAGGGAAACAAGTATATCCAGAAATGAACTAATTTTACCATACAAGTTTGAGAGATTTCTCTACACTAATAATGGAAGGGAACAGGTGAGATTGGAAAAGTTGCCTAACATTTACACAGTAATGGCTTTAAGTTGCAAGAGGGAAGGCTCAGGTTGAGCAGTAGGAAAAATTTCATCTCAGGAAAAATTATGAGGTATAGGAACAGAGGCTGCCCAGGAAAGTGCCGCAGTCACCATCCCTGGAGGCTTTCACAAAAAGGATAGGTGTCACAGTGAGTGCCATGATTTAGGGGCACAGTGGTGATGGATTGGCAATTGGATCAGTTGGTCTTAGTGATCTTTCAAGCCATAAGGATTCTGTGATTCTATGATTGATTTTAACACTCGAAGTAGATTCTAACACTGAAAGTACTCATACGTTATATAAAATAACTTATAAAAATATAATAAAAGACTATATAATCACAACTAAACTTTAATACCCTTTCATTGTCATATTAATTTCTTTCTTTGCTGTTTCATCAGTTATCCGATATCCCCACAACATACTGTTTGTGCTGGGAATACTGCAAGCTTACCTTTGTGTTTGAAATACTTTCCTCAAAGCAGCTGCTATTTTAATTACTATATCTCCAGAAAAGCAAAGAAACACTTGTTCTGAATGTGAACTAAGTTACATAGTTTCTGTCTGGAATAGAAAGCTTGTTGGGACTTGAAGAAAAGTAAAGGGAGAAGGGACAGTAAAGGTAGCATATGGTCATCTATCTAGATACTACTATATTGACTGATTTTTTTTTTCAAATTATATCAGAAACAACAG
Source organism: Cyrtonyx montezumae (assembly GCF_038088225.1). Taxonomy (NCBI): domain Eukaryota; kingdom Metazoa; phylum Chordata; class Aves; order Galliformes; family Odontophoridae; genus Cyrtonyx; species Cyrtonyx montezumae. The sequence goes on from NW_027072047.1 coordinate 538,717, forward strand.
CAAAAGACTAAGGTTAAACATTTCTTTCTTTTTTTTTTTTCAATTTCTGATTTTTTTTGTTGTTGTTTTCCCCAGTCAGTCAGTGTTTCTGTTAAATGCCAGCTTGATTTCAAATTGATTTACTCTTCATTGGACAAAATAACCATAATACATCTAACAGTGATTTGGCATCACATGGAGAAGTATGTGATAAAAAACTTAGAGAAATCCAAGCACTAGGTCCTGAGGGCAGGATCTAGTCCTCATGTAACACAGATCACTATCACCATGGCAGGAGTGAATCTGGTCTTGGTATTCCTAACTGTATGAGTCCTTGAACCAGCAGCTATTTTCTCTTGTATGCAAACACATTACATTAAATACATTCTTTTCCATTTCTCTACTGAAATTATCCATTTTAATTTTATTCCATTTCACATTTTCAACTCAGTGCCTCACAAGTACCTAATTGATTTACAAGCTTAAATCACACATACTCCTGAATGCACAAAAACAATTATCCTTTCAGAATAGCTCTTCTTACATAGGAATAAAAGTCAACTACTTTCTAAGCAATTATTTCTAATATTTCACTCTATTTTGAATACTTCCTGGAAAATTAACTTTTTGCATGCAGCGAAATATTCTGTTTGTTCCTGGGGGCAGAGAAAAGTAATGGAATGTAAACATTCATTTGGCTGTACTACTTTTTAGATAACCATTTTCTCCTTCTTTAGCTCCACATTTGAATTGAACTTTTTTATAATGATCACAATCATTGGGTCTGTTTATCAGGGAGGGTCCACACGATGCTACTTTGGGTGACTGGGGATACTGGTAAGTTCAGAATCTTTGTGTGGTCACAGGTGTATGACAAGAAACAGCATTATAAGAATGTGACTTTGCCTCTAACTTTGATCCATCTGTAATTTTTCAGAGGCCATAAATCCACCTCTAGCTACCAGTGAGTACAGATTATTTTTAATTTATTATAAATCAACATTGTTTTCCTAACATTACGTGTAAAATGGTATGTCACAGGTTTTTCTCTTTTCATAAAGCTAGCATTTAGTTAGAATGATTACTCCATGAAAGTGGCATGACATGAGCAGACTTGAGTGATTTCTATGCACAGTATCTGATAATGGGAGAAGTTATTCTGACTTCTTGCCTTACTCACAGTGGGTTTGGCAGCTCAATAGAGTATAATTCTTAGTTTGTGTTGTGAGGCTTCACTGAAGACTGCAGTTATGAGTCACAGGAGTTGCTGCCATGAAACAGGAGAGACAACATATCTACTACTGCCCTTCAAGTAGATTCATTTCAAATGTCAAGCCAAATTACAAATAAATCTTTTATTCTACTTTGATTTTTATACAGCCATAAAGAATGTATAATAAACAAACAAACAAACAAATAAATAAATAAATAAATAAATAAATAAATAAGTGAAAATGGATAGGGACAGTACATTTTTCCTTCCACTTCCACTTTCATATGTAAAAATTTAAGAATTACCACCGAATCAGATTCCTCATAAAAAATTTCACTGGAACCACATAAAACTTAGAAAAATAATACTGAGGAACAAGGACATTAAAATCCCACCACAGATGACAATCCAGACAGTAAGATTGCTTCCGTTTATTAGCCATACAGACAGCAAGGCTTTGGTATGGGTGAGCAGGAGGCAGCCTAAGCTGTTCATCACTATTGAATTCAGATATGATAGGGAAGACTTATCATCTTTCACTTAATCTGTTACAAATTCGATGCTTAGATTCAGCAAGTGGATTCCTCAGTATCTTCAGTGTAGGAAAGCAGGCGTGTTCAGAAAGAAATTCATTGCATTTTGTAAGGTGAAGCATGAGTCACCATCTGGGTGTGCCAGGTTCTCTCACTTTACTTCAGACTGGCATGACTGGCTCAGACATGCATTTCTAAAACTCAGACAATAGGATTTAACAAGGAGTAAATTACAATACCAACAGTGTCTAAGACAAACAGCCACAGCAGTCATCCTGAACTAACCCTTTGGTCTTTAAAAACACTGTTCTCATCTGAAAGTCCTTTGCCATTCCTCAACACACAAAGTCATTAACAAGTCACAGGTTTTCAAAAATCCAAGATTCTCCTTAGCTTTTTATTTCATTGCTGTTTAGTTTTAAGGTTTTTGCTGATTCTGTTTTTCCATTCCACAGCCAACAACAAACTTCAGTTTTGCTAAATTTCTCTCAAAATTACTTTCCTGGAGCTTATAAATACAAAGAAACAAATAAACACAATGTTGGTTTTAATGTGATACTCAGTGAAACGGTACAAATTGGCACGAAAAAAAATCCACCTCGAATATGCATGAAGATTTCTATTTCTTCAGACTTCATACTGATTTTATGTGCACACACTGCCACGTAAATCAACAGACTTAGGAATTTTATATCTAAAAGAAAAAAAAACAGGAAAGATTTTAGCTTAAAAAAAAATCAGCAAAAAAAAAGTGGGAGGTTGGTGCAGGGAGGTTATTCCCAAAATTCTTTGGCACCATCTCTACAGATTTTAAACTGAATGAAGACATAACCAATATTTAGTTCTACACTCTCATTACTATATTCTAATATCTGTAATTTTTTCTTTAAGAATAGGATTAATGTGTTTTAGTGTAACTATGAATGCTTTAGAAGAACAACATTTTCATTATGTCTTCATCTCTCAGATCATGCATATATATTTTGGGATGACTGTCAAGAAACTTTGTGCAGTATATTTAAACAGCAATAACCTTTTGAACAAAAATGTACTTGCTAAAACATGCAATAAAAGCATCTCTCTAAGTACTCAAATCAAAGACAGTTAAGAATCACTGAAACAGCATGGCAGCTTTTGAATAAGGTACCTTAACTGGAAGAAAAAAATATTGATTTGTATATTTCTGCTAGAGTAAAATTATTCATTATAGTTTTATTTCATGAGATAATGATTACATTCTTAAAGTTATTTCCTACAAGCTTCTGCTTGTCTCTGTTGTCTTGGGAGCTTTTGTCTGAATGTTCTCATATTGTTGTAAATATCAAGCATTATTTCAAGGCACCGTTTGAGACTATGCCCTTGATCTGAAGAGATATAGATGTGCAGTGAGGCTCAGTACTCCTCTGTTACCCTAAGCTGGAAAGGGGTTCCACCGTGTGGAAAGGGAGTTAATAAATAATTCTTTAAAACTTCATCTTGACTTCTTGTCATCATGGTCCATGACTGGTAATTGTCCTGATACTTTTTCCGGCACTTTTAACAATATCCCAATTTCTGATTACAGGTTTCATGAAGAATTAACTTGGTTGAACAAGATATGTTGTCTGGATTAGCACTATTTTTCCAATCTCAGCAACTCTCATATATATGGAATGAAATTCAGGTTCAGAATCAGTTAATTAATTTTGGCATTATTTGTAAACATACATGTCTTTACCATCTGTGTCATTCCCATTAGTCACAGGTGGCTCTATTCAGTTGATTAAACACAAGTTTCTAGTACTATTTGATATGGCTTATTATAGATATCTGCAAGGGTTAGGTACACACATCAGATTACGTTCATACATCCGTTCTTTCCTGGAGTGCATGTTGGAGATCATGCAATATATTCAAGAGCATTTGAAATGGCAGAAGATGCCTACCTGCATGACCAATTGAGATAATTCCTGGATATTTGTGCAGCCTGCTGGACAATTGACCAGCCACTAAAGACTCTGAATCCACTGTGCACTGTAATCCAGCATTATCTAATACATTCTCTAAACTCAACATACATTATTTTCTAGATATCTATCAACTCTGATTGCTTAGGCATATACTTAGCACATAAATTTAAGTAATCTGAATTTATTTATCTAAATCTGATGCTGAAGCCCACCTCATGAGTCTCTGCAATTCCCTCTGAATCATTTACCTGCTGGGATTGCTAACAAAAATATGCTTCCATGGTTTAATTCCTCACTTTTTTGAAAGCAGCTAAGCAGTTCCCAAATCTAGGCAGGCCTGGAAAGCAAAACAACCATATCTATATATTGCTATATCTTATCAAGAATCTCTATCTAACCTTTTCTTCATGGAGTCCTCTTAGTCTCTAATCCAATGGTATCATAAATATTCAGTGTCACAAAACCAACTCTTTTGAGGTTAATTACATGTGAGGATGGGGTATTAATTGTAAATTAATTTTCATATTTGAATTTATATATTTATGTATGAATTTATTTATTTATCTATATTTATGTTTCGCTCTTCATCCCTTTTCTCAATTACTTGCGTGTGAATTGTTGCTTCTTACTTGTTCATATGATTTGGACCGAGTGGCTCAAGTTCCAGCAGTAAGGTCATATTATTAATGAGAAAAAAGAAAGCAACAGACAGGAGTGACAAAAGGAGACAAATGGAGACCCAGAAAATAGTCTATAAAAACTTGAGATATTTTTTTTTCTGAATATCTAGGTCCAGCTTCTAACATCAATTTTCTTTTATACTGCATTTACTATTTTTCTGGAAGTACCTGAAAATAAAATCCTATATATATAGTTCCTAAAATAGGGTTAGAGTTGTTGTTTTTAAAGAATGTTTTATACCTTCCAACACTAGTCAAGTGAGAGCCATGATTTCTCCATGATTCATGGTTAATAGCATACTTTCTTTAGACAGCTTTATTTATCCTACAATAACATACAAAATATGCCCCAACTGGCTTTATTTTTAGCCAGTTTTATGTTGGCATTTCTTTAACAGCACATAGAGGGAGGGGTGTAGGGGGAGTCAATAAAGAAGAATGTGAAAATGTGTCCTTCTATAAAAAACAAGCCTGAAGTAGCAGTTGGACTTTGGCACATGTGTGGCCTATTATTACTTTCTGTCGTAATCAACCTTGTGGCAGTGCAATAACATCAAGGTGTTGTTTATACGCTATAAAATACTAAAATGGCATTGTAAAGATTAGCTGGAAGGTGAAGATTGTTTTGCGTGTTTTTTTTTTTTTTTTCATTCTCCTTTCTATTCTTTCAATGAAGAAATACTGCACATGAAAATTGCTTTCCTCAATACTCCCAGTGATTCTTTAATAGAAAAGTGGTTAATAGAAAAGGTTACCTGCAGAGAGATAGCATGGCCCATAGCCTAAATGAAAACTGAGAAGAAGGGGACTGTTGAATTCTCAGATCTCTCACAAGTATCTACTGTGACCCCTATTCACATCATCTCAATGCGCCTCTTACCACAACCAGTATTCAGGATACTCTCAGTTGATGCACAGACATCTCTAACAGCACTAAACAGCCTTTGCATTATGAGGAATTCAAGATGTAGGAAGCACCTACATGATAGAGTTTCTACTTCAACTTTTTTTTGACCAGAGAATGACAATGACAGACCACTGAGTAGTGTCACCAAAGTCACCAGTCTGAATTTCCTACATGAGGAACAGATTCAGAGTCTTTGAATCAGTTCAGATCCTTGTGAATACCAGAATACTAGCTACTAGTGCTTCGGGTTTTGTAGGTTTTTGTTTGTCTTCTGTTTGTTTTTAGTTTTGTTTGGCTTTTGTTTGTTTACAATAAATTAGTGTTCCTGGCTTGATGGTAACAGCTATGTTCAGAATTTCTTGGGGCTAACAAACATCCTCATGATCACAGGGGTAATAAGATCATGATGTATGAGCAGGAGAGAGACATTTGCTCTGGGTTCAGAGCAGTAGCAATTCAGCTACCCACACCTGAGATACCTTAGAGAATTCAACTTAACTTTATAGAACTCACAAATATGATACAGGAATAATGGGAACTCTTCACCCTCCTGGTGACACAGCTAGAGGTCAACCAGATTGCAGACACAACATTATATTTTATTTTATTTTTATTTTATTTATTTGATTGCAGACACCATTATATTTTATGTGTGGGCAACTGGATCAAATCCTCATGTTTTCTTTGTCATTTCAATATAGTAACTGCTGCTTCTGCCACTAAAAAGAGATCTTGTGATGAAGTGATAGATCACTTTGCAATCATAACTTTCAAGGCTTAAAATGTGTGGATCTAAGCCCTGACTTCCTAAATATTTTATCAAGTGTACCATTGTGTATTTGTATGTGTAAACATTGTGTACCATTTTCCTAGATCTCTTCAGCATTTTCTTTCCTTTGTTGTCAGCTTGTTAGGTCTTAGCTGGTTTCCAAAAAGTACCATGGAACCGAAACATACTCAAAACACACATTGTTTTACTGGGAGAATAAATTATGGATATAACTTTAAGTAATCTTGTGGGAAAAGATGTTTTGTTATTTCAGTACATTCATTTTCGTTATTACATTATTTTCTGCTGAATATATCAGATTGTTTTTAACAAATGATGCCAATACACTGTTTGTAAATTCAGGGTACCTTCTCTATCTCTAACAAACTAAACTGCAGAAAGCTAGGAGCTAGGAAGATGTACCATTCAAACAACCACCCAACAGTATGCCATTTTGTTTTGATAAGGATAGGAAGGAAAGCAGATCAAGTGAAAAAACAGGGTGTAAAGCATTTTGAAAGGTTTTTTAAATAAGTCAAATTATTTCTGAACCATCATGGCAACTATCTGTACAACCACTTCATTATTGCCTTCAGTGATGGAAGCCCAGTGTCCCGTATATTCATGACCTAACATCCGGAAACATTTTTCCCATCTCTAAACAATAACTTCTTGCATCCACTGAAGACAAGGGTGACCTTCCTATCCTCAGTAGACATGAAAAGTGACTTATTTCTGTCTTGTTTTCAACTGCTTTCATTTATGTTTTCATGTTGTCACAATTCTTTCTTATTATTTAATCTGACATCTCCAGGTGCATCAATCTTTTCTGACAAGTCATGTTTTCTACCATAGTCCTGTTCATGCTGCTCTCTTCTTGATCATTAGCTGTTGCCCTAGACTTCATTAGAAGTTTAAGGTCCCACAGTAGCAACAACATATAAATTAACATCTTTGCCAATTGAAAGTGGCAAAGAAGGCATTATTTTTTTGTTTGCTTATTTTTGTTAGTTTGCTTTTTATTGTGATTTTTGCTTTCTTTGGGTAGGCATGAATTGTATAATTGATTTCCCCTAGAATCTTTCCTTCAACAAAATCAACCCATGATAATATTTACAGAGAAGAGATCTTAATAAAATAATTATCAATTCAAATAAAAATATAATCTTAAAGAAGAGATCAGATATTTATTTTATTAGCACCATCATCACAAGGCATTCGATTTTACTTCATACTTCCACACTGCAATGGATGAGTTACATTTTGCTGCTCATATGCGCTCCAAGAACCAAGCACTGAGCAAGATGGCAACATTTTAATTAAAATTGATAAAGCCTCTCTGAAAATTAGTCTGGGGAAAACACATCTAGTAGAACACAGAGATGCCAAGTTTTGGCTGGAGGCTGAAGTAGGATTTGCAGAGACTAGAGGAAGCCAATACAGGTCTAATGGGAGGCTGGGAGCAAAATCACACTGGTACAATCAGCTCTGCTGAATAAAAAAGTGCTTAAGGAAAGAAAACATCTTTAATTACCAAAATGATATCATATACAAACACAAAGGCATTGAAGGGCTGGCCTCTCATTTTGTATCTGGAAGGTACAGAAACTCAGTTCATTCTGCTTACTTTTGATGACAGGAGTTAGCTTGCTTTCCTGTCCCTTTTCTCATCTGACTTTTGGCTACTATGTTCTCTAGAGAATAAACAATTTCCTATTTAATATTAATTTAAGCTAAACTGGAAGTTGTGTCTACCTATCCTAGGAATAACTGATGAGGTTTGAGCTTGGTGAGGAAAACTGAGGTGGAGGTATGCATTGTAAATAGGAGTCTGGAATAAGGTTGTAATGCAAGAGAGCTGTGTGTGATGGTCTAATCGCTATGGATTGACTCAGTCCTGGACATCTCCCCACAGTCTGAGAATCCTTTCAACCTGGTGACTGTCTTCTCTCTTCTCAACCTCTGTGTTAGCTGCCCTTAAGATAACTCTTTGTTCTGAACGTCCTCTAAACATATTTTATCTCTTACTAATGGACACCTTTTCTATCACTTGGATGCAAAAAGACAAAAGGTAGGAAGAGGCCTATAGATCAATAGGCAGCTTCATCTGCTGATGTTGAGCAAAGTTGGTCCTATAGTTTTGGGAAACACGTAGGGACCAGGGAGGGAAGAAAGGGCAGGACTGTTTTACCATTGCTACTGCCTCCACTAATGACAAAAAAAGACTGTCACAGTTGCTGAGCAGGAGCCTAAGGCAGGAGGCAGAGAATTGGCAGACGGGAAGCATCAGCTCTTCTATAAAAATTATGCTAATATGCTAGCACTCAGTTTATTTGTAAATAACTTCTTCACATTGTGGAGGGATGAGTTTCTTGGACCCTTCTATTTTTTCATCACACTTCCTCTTGCCCTGTGATTTCCCCAGCTTACACCCAAATACACCCACAGTCAAGAGCAGAAGATGATCTGTGTTAAGAGCAGCCACCAGTTGGCAGGAGTAAAATACCTGCCCCATTAAAAGCCTGTCACCTCTGCTATCAGCTTTACAGAAACTTTAAATCCCAGTAAAATTAAACACTAACAGCTGCCTCTTATTGCAGATTGTGCCCTGTATTATTCCGTCTGTTCTGTAGCAAAGTTTACTGGGAAAACTAAAAAAAAAAAAATGTGCTTTCTCCCTTGCCAGAAGCAAGATGTGCATCTGGAGAAGTTTTCCCAGTGAGAAAAAAAAATGAATATAAAGCCATATTATGGGGAAATTGCATTTTATCTCATTTCCCACTCTGCATGAACAATTATTTATGTAGCCATGCAGGTTCTTTTGTCTGTGTCTGTCTGTGTGTTTGTCCGCTTGTGACTTGAGACTACTGCTGGTTTTGCACAGAATTTAACTGTAAGACAAAGGTTCAAAATACATAGGTAGATGGACAGAGACATAGATAAATAAATAAACATTTTCACTCAGAATAACTACATCAACACTAAGAGAAAAGCCCCTTTTGTCACTGCATATGCAGCAGCTCTGTAGAGAATAGCCTGTTCTTTGTTGCCATCCAAAGAGACATCATTTTATTCGACACCCATGGAGCTGCACAAATAAGAGTCAGCAGGCATCAAGCCATCCTCTTGGAAAAAAAGTTGGCATCTCCCTCTCTGGCACATCTGGTGAGTATGAATGGCATCCGCTGGCATGGCTTTTCAAAATTAATTACATTCCAAAGCCTTGTCACAAACAATCAACCCTTGTGCCAAACGCTGATCTTTTGCTTTCTGCCAGATGTAATGCATCTGCTTCTCTTTATCAGGTTTAATCCTATTTGGCATTGACTGTGCAGTAAACAATGCTGTGGAAGTTGGAAATGAAAAGTGGAAGAATGTGGGAAGGAGCTGAACAGAAGCAGAGGAAGAGATGCACGTGGTTAAGATGCTTGGCCCCAAAGCAGCTGGATAGCACAATGACATGGGATTGTGGCGAGACAGGCTTTTCCCCTTTAACCGGCCTGAATCAGGCATCAGTGTAGGGAGAGACCCACAACAAAATCTCAGATTGGGTGGGCTTGGTGTCATGCATCTCATTTTCCATGCCTATATTCCTCACTGGCTCCAGTGTATAACTGGTGCAGAAAGGTACCTCTCAGTGGTTTTATGATTTCTGTTATCAGTATTCCACATCATAACATCATGTAGTTAAAACATATCCAGTACCCCATGCTACCACCCAAAACAACACTTCAGGTCTCAAGAAACAAGTCCTGTGGTAACATGGAAATCTGGGAAAAATTGAGTCAGATAATGGGATTCATTTCAAAAATTCTCTTGTAAACACTTGATCATGTCATTGACTGTATTTATCATATCCCCTATCATACACCAGCTTCTGGTAAAAGTGAAAGATAAAATGTGCTGTTAAAAACTATGCTGAAAGCAATGGGTGGTGGAACATTTAATTATTTGGAGTTAGAGAGTTAATGCTCCAGCTTCAGGGATTGTTGATAGTTCTGGGTTTGCCTTTCTCAGAAGAACTACAAATCCCAGAAGACTTCACATTTCTATTTTCCATTTAGAGAGAAAGATAGATAGAACTGTCTGGGAGACATGAGAAGGCCTTCCTACTTTTTTTCTGCTCATCTCTATGGTTTGTGTTTCCTAGACATGTCACCTTCAGCACTAGAATAAGGTCACTGGTTTTAGACACTTTCTCATTTATTAGATTTATTAGCTTCAATTCCAATTATATTATACTATATTGTGTTATTGTGCATTCTGCTGTCATATTTAATCAATTAGTTTTCTCCCTTAACTTGATGCTGCTGTTTTGTTTTTAGGCCCACCTCCCTACTTTTCCCAACCCCATGGGTCTGTGGGTCCCTCTACCCCATTAGTCATGGGCCTGAACCATTGACAGATGGTTTAGTCTAGAAGAAGAAATGGCAAACATGAAATTCTGTCCCACTTCCCTTATTTTATGCTTCAAACTACCTGGTACCAGATCACCTACCTGTTAATTTAGAGAGGCTTGGGCTGAGCTCAGGCTCTTATTGCAAAGCACTACCACACAGTGACACCAGGGTTGCTTCTCAGTGCAAGAGTCAGGGTTTCACCTTCAACAAAAAGCAGAGGTGTTTCTTTTTCCCCTCTTCATTTGAAGAAATCTCGTCAGGAAAAAAGTCCAAGGGATTACAAGACAACAAAACAAAACAAAACAAAACAACAAACAAACAAAATTGAAAACCCATTCAAACCTTTATTTTATCAGTGTCAGAGCAATCATTAAAATTGAACAGACTCAAAACCAAATTAAAATCCCTCTGCTACCACCAGTGGGCAGTGGTCTCGAATCTGTGATTCTAATGTGCTGCTCAGTGTTGCTATTACAGCAGAGCTGTGCGTTGTAGTTTCCCTCTCAGCAAATCCCATATACTTAATTACATAGAAATATCCAGGTCTTTCTGCTGCTATGTTAAATACACATTCAGTGGTGCAAATGGCTGAAGAACCACAACCCCTTCAATCATTAAATTCAATTTCCCACTCTCCTTATTTATTATCTATCTAGCTAGCTGTCTATGGAAAAAAAATCAGCTCAATTTCTCTTTAATTCCTTAAATTAAACACGCAGATTGGCACTACAAAGAACACAAGTGTTCAATGGAATCTTACAGAAAAACAGGAAAATCTAGGAAAATATATCTGAAATCTCCAGTAGTATCATCATCACACAGACTCCTCATTTGTCACATATTTTCAAAGAGGAATAATTCCTAACAAGTTCAGGGATAGCCCATTCTGAATGGTATGGGTTGGAGATAAATTAGAGCTATAATAGTAGAGTTAGAAATGAAGTAGAATTTAATGGTTCAATGGCTTCCCTCCAGATACACTGAAATCTGATCTGTATGACTGGAAAAGCAGAAAGAGTGAATGAGGTAGACTGTATTTCAATTTGCTTGCCTGATTTTTAGTTTCCTCTATTTAAGTTCAAGGGCACAAATAGGCTTAACTGCATGATATGTATAGGGCTCTTTCCCAGCTGGACAAACTTTCTACAGACCTTTAGTTTATGGACATCAGTTTAGACTCATTGCTACTAGGCAACACAACAATTTTATCTGTAAGCTCTAGCAGGAATATTAGTCAATTGATGACTTCTTGAGGTCTTCTCTTTCTCTCAATGTGCCTGAATTCCATGGTAGGTAGTTAGATAAATAGCTAGTAGAAAAGCAATCTAGATCTCACCATAGAAATAACATGGATTGCACCATGTACCACTTAGAAGAAATAGAGATGAGTTGAACCACTTTGATGGCCTATATCAAAAGTATTTGTTGTCTAAGAGGAAAATGCCGATTTAAGGAGTGGCTGGAAATTGGACAGCTGGGATCCAAAAAGAAGCTAGAAGTAAGTTTCCAAATAATGCATGAAACATTTCTTGAAACAAATTATAAGAATCTTAAGAACATGAAAGTGACTTTAAGTTCTCAGAGGTTACTTCCAGAACATATCTAAAACTTTGCAAGTTATTACAAATTAACGTCTTTGTTAATTGTACATAGTTCACTGACACATGAAATCTCAGTTTCTTTGATAATTCACACTTAGTCTGGAGTTAGAGTTGCTGACCTCAAGCTCCAGTCTTACTCCAAAGGTCTGATATCTCCAATCATCTTTGATGGGACTGAGTTTGTTCTCAGCAAGTTCGCGGATGACATCAAGCTGAGTAGTGGAGAGATACAGATTTGTGGGGGTGGCTATTCAGTGGATAATTAATTGGCTGAAAGACCTTAGACAGTGGGTTGTGGTGAATGGCACTATGTCCAGGTGGAGACTGGTGATGAGTGGTGACCCCCGGGATTCTGCCTTGGAACTGTTGCTTTTCAGTATCTTCATCAATTACATCCATGATGAGCTCTTCTCATCAATTATGAGTGCACTCTCAGCAAATTTGCCAATGATACCAAGCTAATTAGTGTGGCTGACAAGTTAGAAGTAAGGGATGTCATCCAGAGGGACCTCAACAAACTCAAAAGGTGGGTACTTGTGAAACTAATGAGATTCAATAAGGCAAAGTATAAGATTTTGCACTTGGGTTGATGAATTTCTAGATGCATATACAAACTGGGAGAATTCCTTGTGCTGAGAAGGATTTAGGAGTTCTGATCAATGAAAATCTGAACATGAGACAGCAGTGTGTGCTTGCAGCCTGGAAGGCCAATGATATTCTGGTTTCAATCTGAAAAGAAATGGACATCAAGCAAGGGAGGGGATTGTCTCCCACTATTCTGCCCTTGTGAGTACTGCATCCAAGTGTGGGACCCCCAACACAGAAAAGATGTGGAGCTCTTGGAGGGTGTCCAGAGAAGCACCTCTCCTACGAAGATAGGCTGAAGGAACTGGGCTTGTCAAGCCTAGAAAAACAAAGGGTTTGGGGAGTTCTCATTATGGCCTTCCAGTATTAAGAGGAGTTTATAAACATGAAGGAAATCAGCTTTTTACATGGGTAGATAGTGACACAATGAAGGGAAATGTTTTTAAATTAATGGGAGATTTAGGTTAGATGTCAGAGGGAAGTTTTTTACTAAGTGAATGGTCAGGTGTAGGAATAGGTTACCTAGAGAGATTGTGAACACCCCATTCATGGAGGTGTTTAAGTCCAGGATGGATGTGGCCTTGAGCAATCTGGTCCAGTACTTCATCTTGTGGCTGGCAACCCTGCACGGTTCCAGCAGGGGGGCTGGAACTTGATTATCCTTGAGATCCCTTCCAAACCAAGCCATTCTATGATTATCTCAATGACAGAGTCACCAGGAGCAAGTCATTTCACTAGCACGAATTTCAGTTTTCCTATACGAGAGATGTAAACAACAATAACAGCAGCTTCAGTAATTTTTTCTGAGATCTACAGATGTGATGTACAGATGTGCTATCACAAGTCAGTGACACTGAACATAACAGTTTTGGTGTTATCAGCTTTCTGAGTCTGTAACAAACAGTGAAAACCGCTGTGATCTCTTTCCCATTACAAAAATGTTTTCCAAGCTTGTTTCGCTTTCCAGTCAGTTTCTTGGTTTGACATCCTGATGGCTACAGGGATGTTTCTAAAGCCCAGATCATTGCTTCATGTTTAAGTATGGTACCCACAGATACGGTCTTCCATGAGAAAACAGCAGCCGTTAGTTTCTGGGGGGAAGCATATCATTTTAGTCTACGTTTGCATATTATATACTACAGTGAGCTCATGAATTCTCACTAGAACTGATAAAGGCTATGGTAATATGGTAATATGCAGGGTAATAATAACGTCTATAACTTCAAAGGAAAAACACCTGCCCATATTATTTTTTTCTTTTCTTAATGTTATTAAATAGACAGATGAGGAAGCTGGAATGCACTCAGTGAACTTTTAATTTGATTTCTGTTAATATTTACATCGAATCACCACAATCAATTCACATGCATGCAGTAATCCATAGTAGGTCATCCTAGAGCACAGGGGTCAGACAAGAGCCTCAGACATCCCTGACATGAGATGTGCTTCCAATGAGAGAAAGAAAGTGAAGCATCTTATATACATGTTCTGAGAAGCTGTACTTTCAGCCCTTCACACTCCCTATTTTTTCTAATTTAGTCTGCTAATATTAGGCAGTTTTAAATAATAACATCTAACATCTATACTCAACTGAACTGTGGGCATCTCCTCTTCATCATCATCTCTGACGTGGTTTAGGACCAGATAATTAAGAAAATTCACACAAGATAATAACAAATCACTAATACATTCTGTCAGGAGCTTTCTTCTGACTGACATTCCCTTTGTAGTCAGTGTTTACTCTCTGCACATCTTAATTTATCCCTCTGCATGACTAAAGGTCTTGTTTTGAATGGCCTTTTGCACATGTCAACTTTGCAAGTTAATGAACAACAAAATAAATATTTTTTCTCTTTTTTCTTTTCCCAATTATCTTACTCTGACTTTATAGAATAAACTCTACTTTTGTATTAGAAGAGTTCTATAACATTCTTTAGGTATACAGAATTTGTCTTCATTTTATTTTTGATTCAGAATTCATTGAGGAACACAAGAAGACAACCAAATCTCACTGATATTCACACCCTGTGGACTGTAGATTGCAGTAACCTGTATAACTTAATGAATCAGTATTTGATTTCCCTGTTGTCACTTTCAGACCTCTATATTGTACTCAACATTGTTGTTATATAATTTTGTTGCAATAACTGAATACCTTTAGGAGTTGTATGGCATAGCACTTATGAGGTTTTAAGATTTCTCCTTCCACTGCAGAAAAAGTTAATTGCACTGGGTCTGTGCTTTGCCAGTACTGATTAACACAGTAGTTGAAACTGCGGCTTAAAGATCTGGCAATGAGCAAGGAGTCTGATTCATAGATTCACTTCATGTACCTGACTTGCAGTATCCCTTGTTCCTCTCTAAAGCTCCAAAGACATTTCTACAACAGTTTGAAAATACCAGAGTTTTTTTTTTACTACTATGAAGTAAAAATATTGCAGATAGAAGGAAATTTCTATACTTGAAATTATATTTTATTATATTATAAAATTATATTTTAATTATATTATAAAATTATATTTTAATATTATATATATTCTTATAGAAGGAAGTTTCTATATGTGTTACAAGAAACTCTATTGAATCCAGTTACATGTGAGATCCCATCTCCAGTTCTTCATGAACATACAGATGTATACCAATTTTCTCTGTCTTGTAGAAAACAAAACAGGCTTTTAGAATTTGCAACTATAGAATTAAAAGATTTTAAGAAAACTGACCACTTTTTTAATATTTTTTTAATAATTGACAATCAGTTTCTAAGCAAGAGGCCAAAGGAAGTAACATGAAGCAGAATGGACAAATGTTGGGATTTCTTACATTTGATGCTTAAAGCATAGCTGATGGATTTTTAAGTCTGAAACATAGAAATCCTTGAAGAATACTGAATGGTAACAAACAACAACAAAACATCAGTTCTGACTTAAAATCCATACCCTAGTGGCATAGATCTTACTAGTGGTATTGTTTGTTCAATAACTGTTACCTATCATCGTAGCTATACTGTTAACTTCATGGACAAACATTTGCATTATAACATCACTTGCTCCTGCGACAGTCTCTTAAACTTTTCAGTGCTTTCTTGATGTTTAGTTTACATTTCCTAACCCAATATTCAGGAAATATCTTCCACAAAATCAGCTTCAGTTATTGCTGTTTATAGGTTCCTAATATGCATATCTATTTTTTTTTTTTTGTGCCCGCCATTTAAAATCACTACCAATGAGCTGTGGAAGTGTTACATCTTTCTGAGGCAGAGGCTGGTCATGTGCATTCACGAAGCAAGTTAAAATAGTATGAAGAATCAGGAAACTTGTCAGCTGAGATTTTACTCACAAGGTAAGAGCAATCTTTAGGAAAAGGTGGATAAAATGAAACACATTTATGAAATAATAAATCTTATTAAACTGATGAGAATTAGCAAACAGGAAAAAGCAGGGTATAGAAAGGACAAGTTGACATTCAAATGGTAATAAAACTCAACAGAATTGGATACAGAACTCTCACATAAGATTTTGTAATTATTTCCCAAAACTCCCACATAGGGTAAGCAGCAGCATGTCAGATAACTTGGATCCACCAAATTCAGAATAATGCCAATTGGGGAACTGCAGGGTGCCAGTATGGGATGAAATATTGAATCAGGTCTTTTGAGCTCATTACAGGATGTAATATCAATTTTTCCACTAGGAATGTTGTAGTTTCTCCATTCACACATTAAAATTAATGGGGGCAGAGGGGGGGGGGAAGGGGGGAGGGAGGGGATCAAAAATAAAATAAAATAAAATGAGGCTGCAGAACTACAGAAATTCTGTGAACAGAGATGGTATATGGGTTGCTGAGGACTCCTTGATAATGATTGCTGGACAGACCCAAAACCTGAAATGACCAGACAGACCAGTGTCCAGTAAGTGACTGACCATATAATTACAAAATTACAGAGCATTAAAACCTCTGACTGCTTCCAATTATAATGTGAAAGGGCAGCTTCACAGTTGTGCCACTTAGTAGTGCTGAGGAAAGGAAAAGGAAAATGTGTTAAAGGCCTAATGAGGTGTGTGGGTGGAAGTTACTGCCATAGTTTGCGGCTGTTCAGGTTGTTAGTTCCTACAATGTGTCACTATTCAAGAGAGGGAGAAGGGGAGGGAGATAGAGATGGGAGGGTTTGAGGGGGAAAGCATTTTCTCACTGGGCTAACAGAAATAAAGTGCAAGCAGAGATTTGTTTCCCTTACTTCTTCCTGAACACATCTGACAACAGATTTTAAGAGAGCCATTTAAGATTCCCAGACAGTTTCAGTAATTGATTCAGAATTTTTACAGTCCAGGAGACATACTTGTTTATTTTAGCTGCTTGGGGAATTGTTCCCTTGAAGCCTTTAAAACAAAGTCATAGAGCCCTCAGTATATCAACAGGAGCAGACAGCATAGAGGGAACACTACACACAGTGTTAGATGATACCCCATCCCCAAAAGCAAAACGTCAGCTGTGGACTTTTGAGGTCTGGTCAAATCCTGTCCACAGAGAAGCAAAATCGCACAACTGACCCTTTGTGTGCTTCCGTCCTCAGAACCCTTTTCCTACATGATGGCTCCTGAACCATTCACCTATAGAGATAGGGCTGAGACTTCATGTTCTATGAACCACACGGCTGACATGATCCCTTGATACAGTAAGACCATGTAACCTTCTCCTGCATTACCCACCATATTCTCTGCTTCAGTGCAGACCATAGCACCTTGTCACATGGTCACCAGACAAGGACAGCAGAGAGGAAGAGAACTGACCTCAGGGTTTGTCTCATTTCACAGCCCTTTCAGTGCCTTACATTAATTTAAAAGAGACATTACGTCCTGAGCAGATAGTCTAACAGAGCTTTGCATACTGTTCTTCAAGCAAGGAGAAAGGTAGGTGCCTTATTCTGAAGGGTAGGTTTCTTACTCTGCAGAGACTGCATATTCTGTGGAGGAATAATAATAAACAGCTATTTGCTGTTCCAAAGATAGTGCAGTACCAGTCCTTTGAGATGCCATTCAGACTACAGAGACTCATGTGCTCTTTCCAGGACTGATGTATTGGGAAGGCCCTAAATCCTACATTATTAAGAAATATTTGGCACTAAAATGAAATGCCAAATGGAAAAGACACATAGGCTTTTTTTTTTTTTTTCTCTCTCTGCTGTTTTCCTCTTACTTTTTTCCAGAAAAGTAAGACCATGCAATTCCATTAATATATTTTGGATAGAGAAGAGAAGGGTGTCTTGATTTATTATTGAGCATATGTATTACAGAATTTCTGCTTCTTGAGTAGTGTCATATAATGATTTGTTTCTGTTTTGGACTTAAAATACTACAGTTTCAGCACGATGACTATTCAAGAGAGAAAAGTATTGAAATAACACATGCTTCATGAAGACCAAGGCAAGAAATAAACAGACAGTGGTGGCGCCAAGAAAAGAAGTAGTTACCGTGCAAAAATTTAGGTGACATTCAAATATACTAATAATTCAAAAAACTTTCTCACAACCAACATATAACTTTTGCTGCTGGCTGTCTCCATACCCTTATGATCTTTCCAATCCTCACTGATGACAAGGGAATTACTTGGCTGGTTTCTAAAGAGAAATCCAGGTGTGAGGCCTTCCTTTTCCCTTTACCATCAAACAACAGGATCCAATCCAGAAGCATTCTCAATTCATCGTCAGTGACAGGATCCGAGACCTGGAAAATGCAATTACAGCCTTACCACCACTTCTTTACAGGAAGTATAAGAGCACTGTTACTCCATACTATAGACACTGTAGACAAAGATTTCAGCATTCACCTCACAGCTCCTCTACCAGATTGGAACATAGTTCCATCACATTACAGCAAAGTCTCTTAAACACGTCTATAGAATCTTTCATGATGAGAACTCTTCAGCTCTCTTGTTCTTCAGTACACAGAGAAGAGGTCAAAATTCAAGAGATTCTAAAAATCTTGCAGAGTTTCTTGCCCTGAGATGTTCCAACAGTCAGTGCCTTCTTCAAGGATACTTATTTAATTGTACCATATGAGTACTGAATTAATTACAAAATCCCCTACCTCTGGAGAGTGCTGAAATCATTCAGTTATCTCAAAATTTGTGTTTCTTAATCTGCTATGTGAAGAACTGATACATACCTAGAGATATTTATTTCATTTCTGCTCAGATATGGGCCCTCAGTGGCTCATCCACAAAATTAGCAGACCTCTGTAGCACAGGATTTCTTCTATAGACCAAAAATGAGAAAGATTCTTATCTGTAAGTATACTGATAACATTTACCTGCATGAATGATTAACTACTTCTCATTTCCATTTAAAGTGGTAAAACTTTCTACTAACACTTACTGTGATTAATGCTCAAGGTAAATGCCATTTGCAGCTAGTATGTTTCTTTAACTATTCCTTAAAAGCACAATACGCATTTGTTCTTCTTTTTGGTCTAGCTGACTTGTTTCCTTTTGAGATCAACTGCATCAGAGAATTGTACCCTACAACTCACCATCCATCCTGTGAGCTGTAGGAGAAAACATCCTATAACGTAAATTCCAAGAGACCACTGAGGCCTTTTCTGTACATATCTATCCACCAAAGATAGTTTTTACTTCTCTTTAATACAAAGAGACCAATTGTTTCTCTAATAGCTGCATTAACCTTATACTCTGCCTCTTGTTATCACTGTTTCATTTTGACATGACTTTTTGATCTAGAAAAAATGAAATTTGCAGCTGACAATAAACATGCTAGTACAAGCTTTCCCTGTTGTATTATTTCACGGTATGTTATGGCACACTGTTTTCTGCTCTACAGCTATAACTACGCCACTTTGTGACACCAGGAGAGATACTGCAACAGCTGTTTACATACCAAGAAATCATGTAAAAAAAAAAAAATATATATATATAATAATAATAATAAAAGAGAGAAAATCAAATGAAAGGTTATGCAAAAGTGAATTTTAAGAGTTCTCTTCCTTCTTTATATAAATATAAAATATATGCTTCTGTCAGAAAACTCTTTTAAAAGAAATAATAATCTGAGCTTCTTTCAGCATATGTAGCTAGTAGGAAGCAGAAAAGGGGGCTTGGTCTTGAGCTGGACCCTGAACAGGAGCAGGGAACCTACAGCATGACCAGTGGAAGCCCATTGGTTTCTCAGGAAAGTAGCCTGTGGGAAAATGGGAAGGGATGGAATAACAACTCTCAGGATAGTTGCTAAATATAATCTGGAGAAGCAAATAAGCTAAGGGAAATGTTTTTCTCATGGAATAAATCTCTCGGATACAGCTAAGTTGGGGTTGTTTTCAGTCCCCATTGAAAAGCATCTTGAGACTTTTCTTTGTCTTGGTGTTGGTGGCAGAGGATACCTAGACGCTTCTATTCGCTTTGACACGTTGCCGTCTGGCAACTGTTTCATCTTCTGAAAAGACTGTGCTTTAAAAACAGGTTTATGGTAACTCTCACTTGCAGTTAAAGCAACTCTGTAAGACTTATTTGTTCCTTGTTTTACAGACCTACAAGACATTGTGATTGTTCAGTTTGCTGCCAGAGATGGTCTCATATCACTTATTTTGCCACGTTAATTGCTTACATGTATGTTCTGAGGAGAGAGGGGGCACTTTCAGTTGCCTGAGTGTCATGGAGAAGTGTATGCTCTGTTTTGCAGTGGTTTTAGCAGAGACAAAAATTTTAAGGCAAATAGCTAAAAAAGCAAAAACTCTTATAGTTGTAAAGGAATGGTGCTCAGTTCTGTCATGAAACTAGAGTCACACAGCAGGTGCACTGAAAGTCAGTCTTCCCCATTCTTTTTTTTTTTTTTTTTTTTCTTCTTTTTAACTGCAGAAATATCCAAGGAAGGTCCTAGGGAAAGTAGGTGATTCTGCTGTCCTGTTTTCTTGGATAAAGAAATAAACTTTTCATAAAGGAGAGTCTCCAAGTGAAATTCTTCAGACACTTTGAACCATGCCAAACCTCTGTATTTTATTTTGTCCATGGCATGAAAGAAACTGCATGCATGAGTTATTCTACAGTGACTTTAATTCCACTGGAAATCCTCCAGTTCAGTGTTTGAAAAGGTCTGTATATGGCAATACTTCACACTAGAACTTTGCAGATGAATGCAAGTACTTTCCTCAAACAAAAAGTACAGTGGAAAGGTGTTTAGGTAATTATTCTCCTTCTCACTTACCAAAACTTCTGAAGGCTTCCTTTCACCACAGAGAATTATATCACTATGCTTACATTCTAGCATCTACTGTTCTTCACTGTAATAGTTCTGCAATTTCCTCACTACTCATATATGCATCAGAGCTCATATACCCTCAAAAAATAGCATCCCATGGAAGTGGAAATCATGCCATAATCAAGGATGTAGAAGATGGGCTGTTCCCAGACCATAAGCCAGAACAAGAGCTGGAGATTGAAGTTTGAAGTCCTAGGAGTTAGGAGCTTAAAAGATAAGCTTTTTAAAATTAGGGAAAATATTACCTGTTTAAGATTGCAGATGAAATTTGGATGTGTCCCTTTGAGATAGGCTATTATCTTACCTGCTTTAAGCCACAGATAATAAGATTGTCTAAAAAGCACATGTGCATACTTCACTGTGGTATGAATTCTTCATTATCTTGGAGACACAGCAAATTCTTTTCAAAATAAAAGGTATATTCTTTGTGAAGCACTCACACTTCTTTGTCTTTAAGACATGGTAGGAAAGTATCTGAGATAGGAAGGCCCTACAGACTGATCTGAGCTGGGCTGAGGCCAATGGGACAAAGTTCAACTGGAACAAGCACTGGGTCCTGCACTTTGGCCGCAACTACCCCAGGCAATACCATAGGCTCGGGGCACAATGACGGGAAGGCTGTGTAGAGGAAACAGACCTGGCACTGTTGGTTGACAATCCACAATCTCAGCTATAGATTATAGACGTTCCAGTATTTTTTCCCTTAACAAATCTGAACAGTGTCTGTGCATCAGTGATATATGCACATATAAACTCTCTCTGTAATTGATTTTGGAGAGAAGAGACTGTAATGTTCTTTTTCCCTCATATCCAGCTTTTCCTTGTGGATCTTAAGAAGGCAGGGTTTAAAACATCGTTATATCTAGATTTATTAATGCATAATGCTGAAGCAGTGCCTAGTTCGTACTTAATTATTTTTAGTGGGATGCAATTTTAATTTCACACATGACATAAAAATTACACCTGGAAAGGCCTCCTCATGTTATTCAGACATCCTATTATTATTACAAGCAAGAAAAGAAAGAAACTAAAACAAACTACATCAAGTTTCCACAGGAAGCAAAGAACAATCCAAAAGGCAGCAAGCCTGCCAGAAAAAGCTCAAAACATTTGAAACAAAATAAAGATAAAACAAAAGAGAAAAATGCACCAATTAATTTCTAAGAAGCCTGGCATTCTCCTGGAGCAGACCTATAATTCGATTAAAAGAAATGGCAAACAAACCACTGCAGTGTGGATGGGCTTCCTGAAAATGAATTTGATCACAACTTAAAACAAGTAATATATTAAAAAAGAAACCCATAACAATAACATTGTATTTAATTGAATCATATATTAGCATCACAGAATGGCTTGGGCTGGAGAGAACATAAAGATCATCTACTTCCCATAGGTTGCTCCCAGATCAAGTGGCACAGGGCCCTATCCAATCTGTCCCTAAGCACCTCCAGATATAGGGTACCTACATTTCTCTGGGCAACAGTATCAGAGCCTCACCATCCTAAATAATTTCCTTCTGACACAGAATCTAAATTTCCCTTCTTTTAATTTATAGACCTTCTCCCTTGTCCTAACACTATCAGACTGTGTAAAACAGGTTCCTCTCCTGCTTGTAAGCTTTAAAGTACTAGAAGGCCTCAACGAGGTCTCCTCAGAGCCTTTTCTTCTCCAGGCTGAGCAAACTCACCTCCCTCAAACTCTCTACACAGGAGAAGTGCTCCAGCCCTCTCAGTATCTTCATGGTCCCCATCTGGACCCACTACATCAACTCTACATTCTACTTGTGCCTGGGGACCCAGACCTGGATGCAGTGCTTCAGTACTCCTTGTATGTTTTTAAGAATATACTTAGCAGTGAAGCTATAGAAAACGTAGAGGATAATCTTAGAGGTATAGACATGAGAAAACTTGTCAATTTCCATCTCTGTTAAATGTTTTCTTTGAGCTTGTGGGTGAAGAATTCACTCTCACTGTACCTGTTACTCACATTATGGATATTACAATATGGTTTTTAACATTTGGCTTTTAAAAATATGGACTCTGAGTCATTTGAAGGAATATCCATTGTTTATGCTGCAAATGCATGTCTCAAGGACACTGCAGAAACTGATCATGGCTACTGCTCCTATGCACTACAAAAATGAAAGCAAAATATATGCTCAAATTCCCCAGGTTCAAATCTCTGCTGTGAATACAGATCAGTCTGCTCCTTAAGGCAATGTATTACCTCTACACTCATCAACATATCACATTTGAGATATCATCCTCATGAGTAAAGTTTATCTCTATGGAGTACTATACTTGCTGAAATTATTTTTTTTTGTTTGGTGAAATTATCTGGAATTCTATCAGTAATTCTTCATAATCTTCAGCAAAAATGAAAAAGAATGGAGAAAAATAAATAAATAAACCTTTAAACTTCTGAATCTTGCAAATTTGAAATAATAATCTTCTACAATTATATACTTGCTGCATCTTTTTTCACTTGGTTCTTCAGTAAATTAGCTTTTTTTATAGTGTTTGTGTATTTGCATAGATGAGACTTCCCATCTTCCATAGGAAAGAGCAGTAGCACTTTATAGACTGTTGGCAAGATACATGATAAAAAGAAACATCTACTCCTCTTTTACTTCCAGGCAGAAATCCAGCTCATTGGAAATGCTGTTGGGGGTGTAATTCCTCTAACTTTCTGCATTTTCTTTTCCATATATTCTTGATTACATGAATAGAGAAGAAAATAAAGTGGATGCACCCATGGATGACAAAGAAAGAAAAATTTGCTTCAAGGCATTTTTAGCAGTGTTCCCCAGGGGTTGGTGCTGGTTCCAGTCTTGTTCAATATCTTTATCTATGACCTTGATGAAGGGATACAAAGCTGGGAGGAGTGGCTGACACACGAAGGTTGTGCTGCTATTAAGCACGACCTGGACAGACTGGAGAGCTGGGCAGCAATAAAGCAGTGATGTTTAACAAAAGCAAAAGTAAAGTCTTGCACAGAGTAACCTTAAGTATCAGGACAGGTTGGCACATGACCTGCTGGAGGTGAACTCTGCAGAAAAGGACATGGGTGTCCTGGTGGATGACAGGCTGGCCATGAGCAGTGTGCCCTGGTGGCCAAGAAGGCCAATGGCATCCTGGGTGCATTAAGAGAAGCATGGCCAGAAGGTCAAAGGAGGTGATCCTCCCTATCTACTCTGCTCCGATCAGGCCACACCTGAAGTACTGAATCCAGTTCCAGGCACCCCAGTACAAAAAAGACAGGGATTGGATCTGTGGAGAGAGTCCAGCGGTGGGAGTTAAAGGGTCTAGAGTATCTTCTGTATGAGGAAAGACTGAGTGAACTGGGTCTGTTCATACTTGAGAAAAGAAAACTCAGAGGTAATCTTATCATGTTTATCAATATCTTAAGTATGGGAGTTGAAGATGCGTGGCCAACCTCTTTTCAACGTTCTGTGGGGACAGGATAAGGGAAAATAGCCACAGACTGGAGCACAGGAAGTTCTGCACCAATGCACAAAGGAAATCCTTCACAGTGAGTGTGACAGAACACTGGCACAGGCTGCCAAGGGAGGTTGTAGAGTCTCCTTCTCTGGAGATATTCAAGACCTGCACAGATCCCTACCTGTGTAGTCTGCTGTAGGGAGCCTGCTTTGCAGGGGGCTTGGTCTCAATGATCTCTGGAGGTCCCTTCCAGCCCCTAAAACTCTGTGATTCTTTGATTTACTCACACTTGATTTCCTCATCTCTCTCTTGCTCAATGATTTTCATCATCCTTCCTTGTGCAGTTTCAGCAAGGGCTGGTGATTAGACCTCTAGCCAGTGTCATAGACTGTTAGTTCATTCTCCTTGGGTAACGAAGATGAAAGTCTGACACTTCTCAGCTCTAGAATGCAGCACAGTGACCTACTCCTTTTTTTTTTTTTTTTTTTTTTTGAGATCTCCCGCAGTCTTGTACCAGAAGAAGAGCTCTATCCTTGCTTAGGTTTTGAAAGATGTGAGCACGTGTACTTGAAGAATGAGCTTGAGCAGAGAGAGGCATTTGCCTGCAAGCCAGAAAAAGACAACTGCCATCTGCAGCCATCCCAGCATTGGCACCAAGTGCAGGCTGCTCCCGTGTCCCTGGCTGAAGTCATTGCACTGAAGGACCTAAAACTTCTGGGCATCCTCTAGGCAATTAATCACAGAATCAGATAATTGTAGGGGTTGGAAGGAACTCTCAGAGATCTTTTAGTCCAACCCCACTGCCAAAGCAGGCTCCCTAGACTAGGTTGCACAGATAGGCATCCAGAAGGGTCTTGAACATCTCCAGAGAAGGAGACTCCACAAACTGGGCATCCTGTTCCAGTGCTCCATCACCCTAACTGTGAAGAAGAAAATGGCCACGATGTAAACGTTCTGTGTGGTTCAGGCTGCACTGTGCCAATTACATTAATTCATGGTCTGATCTGAAGGATCAAAATTGCATATGTCCTTCCAGTGAGACTGTGCCTAAGGTCTAATTCCAGGTTTTGAACCTTTCTTCAGATAGCCAAGGTTAGAAATAAGAGCCTTACATAGCATCAAGTTTCATGATCTACAAAATACTAATTAAGTTCCTAACTCACTGCAAAGCCATTGAAAATGTTGTCTCTGGGTTTTCCTTAATATTTGAGACCTATTTGAAAATGTTGGGAATATGTTTACACTTGAATTACATTCTCCTTCTTGAGTTATGCAATTTGAATTGTGTAAGAGTCTTTCTTTAATAAACCTGTTTTGTTGAAATGAAGATCATGAAATAGGAAGGGAAGCTCCAAAGGTGTTTAAAAGTGCTAGTGATATGAGGTACATAAACTTTTATAGAAGGCTTTCACTCACATAAGAATTACTGATACCTGCTGCGTGATAGGTGAAAAAATCAGATATGGAATACATTGCAACAACTGTGAAAAAGAAGCATTTTATTCTTTGTTATTACTATTTTCCCATTTATAAGGCTGCTGAATACAGATCTTTCCACATCAGTGAACATCAGAATAAGTCAATCTGAGAAGTAATTAAAGTAATTCACACTTTTGCAATGTTTTCTGGCCTCATCTTCTAAATCGGAAATATATCCTCAAGGTATGAATCAGGTATCAACTGACAATTAAAATGTAGAAACCTAAATTAGGATCAAGACTGCTTTGTTGAACACTCTGCATATGTGTAAATAGAGACACTTCAATTCTGCCATAATATCCATTTCCCTTTCCCCTTTAACATGAAAGTAAGGGTATATGAAGATGGACACAGAATCTAAAATACATTAAAGGCAGCTTATTTCCGTACCATCCTCTGAAATCAGTGGCAGCCATTCCCTATTATTAAAGCCAAGAATTTCAGGGGATTAGAAAGGGACTAGCATGTATCTAGGTAAAATATTCAGAGCTCTTGAAGGATTGAAGCTCTCCTGCTCCTTGGTGAGCACCAACTTTTAACTACTGAGAGTCAAGAATAAACTTTTCCTGCCCTCTTAGCAGATTTTGCCTTAATTGCAAGGTCTCTGGCCTTTCAGAGCAGGTGGCCCTAGCCCCCACTGGATGATCATACAGCTGCTGCTTCTGCTGTTCTACAGTTTTATTGTCCTCAGAGAAGAAATTCTTTGCTTGATGAGCTTCAGCCTTTTAGAACCTCATATATAAAATGCTTGGCTATCATATGCTGTTCTTTACTACCGGAATTACAGAAGCAGATAATCAGCTGAAGCTCTAACGAGATATTTGCATGCATAATTAGAACACTCATACACAGTTTTATTCACAGCTTGAACCTGAGTCTGACAACTGTGGAGCACCAGGTAATGTCATTTGGGTTGAATTCCACAGGACTGGTATCAGCCCGTCTGTGTTCTGGAGATAAGATCAAACTGCACATCAGTCTTTTAGGGAAGATAAATAGACAGAAAACTGTGTTCAAGCTGACTTCCAGCTACATCCTAGTATCTGTTGGTTTCCTCTGATGGGGTCTGGTAGACTTCTAAATGAGGGACATCAATTAAACTTTTGAATTCTCAAACGTGCCTGTATTCTCTGGCTAAGCCCAGGGATTAAATTGGACATTAAACCACCTGACTGAGGTCTTTTAAGGTGTAACCTTTAGTGTAATGCCCTGACATGGGCTGAACCTATGTTGTAGACAATTTTTGCTCCCTTTTTCTTAGGAAAGCTTGAACTTCAGTGCATTGTTCAGTTTTTCCAGCGTTCTTTCTGTGAACTGGCCCTTTCTATCTGGAAACAGCCTTTTAACAGCTGCTTTGAAAACAGATACAGTGTCAGCTCAACTTATTTATTTTTGCCATTCTTTATTTTTGCTTTCCATCATTTTTTTCCTTCTGATTTCTTAATGGCAAGCGATAGCTCGAGGATGTCATGCAGCCTACAGAACTGAATGCTAACTGGATAGAAAAGAAATCCTGGTTTTCTTCCAGCGCTTCTGCTTGTTGTGAGTCACTTTGCTTCCTATTGCCTTGATCTCTTAGCGGTGAAAAAGTGAAGTTCTTTCATTCTTAAAGCACTTTCAAGACATCTTGTCAAAAAGTGCTCTGTAAGAATTAGGTAATATTAGGAAAGCTCTTAATGGTATAAGATACAAGTTAACTCTATACTGGAAGTGGAAAAAGAAAACATTCTTAGAAATTATCTCTCACATTAAGATAACGGTTAAATTAGGTGATATGCTATTGATTTGATAATGTACTCTGAAGCTTTCCTCCTCTTGACTGATCTGAACTGTATTAATAATCATTGATTTGTTACTGTATGGATCTAAGAACATGAATCTAAGAATCTGTGTTGATCTTATAAAGGTCTGATAAAAAACATGCTGTGATAAGTTAATAAGGTGATTCTGGAGACCTAATGAGCTTGTGGATTAAGCCCATTTTATTTTGTTTTGTTTTGTTTTGGTGGCAGTGCATTGAGTAAATTATTTAAATGGAAACACAAAAACTGGAAATTAGAGGATGACTTCAGGGATTTTTGTGGACAAGATTAAGGCCAGACATCATTACATTTCACTTTCCCTTCAATATCTGACAACATTTCAACAAGACTAAATTTTATTTTTGTAGATAAACAGATGATGCGACACAGGAAAGAACAAAGATATATTTCTTTAAATCACAAGAATTATTTATGAATGAAATAAAATATTATTTTATATGATTTTTATTCATGATATTTTTATTTTGTGATTATTGCACCTGGAGTACTGTGTCCAAATGTAGAGTCCTCAATAAAGGAGACGTAGACCTGTTGAAGTGTGTCCAGATGAGGGCCACAAAAATGGTCCAAGAGATGGAACACCTCTCCTATGAGGAGAGAGCTGAGAGAACTGGGGAAATTTGGTCAGCCTGGAGAAGAGAATTGACACCTGAGGTGATCTGATAGTGGCCTTTTCATTTCTAAAGAGGAGATGTAAAAAAGAAGGGGAAAGACTCCATAGCAGAGTCTGCTGTGATAAGACAAGGGGAAACAGTTACAAATTAGATTGAGATTGTACTTAAGAAAGATTTTTGCAGTCAGGGTGGTGAGGCAATGGAACAGATTGCCCAGAGAAGTGGTGGATGCCCCATTCACACAGACATTCAAGACCAGGATAAGGCTCTGGACAACCTGATCTAGCTGTGGTTGACCCTGTTCATTGCAGGGGAATTGGACTAGATGACCTTTCATGGTCATTTCAAACTCAAGCAATTCTACAATTTTATGATTCAACAGATTCAGGCTGTATCATTTCTCTTTTCTTTTCTTTTCTTTTCTTTTCTTTTCTTTTCTTTTCTTTTCTTTTCTTTTCTTTTCTTTTCTTTTCTTTTCTTTTCTTTTCTTTTCTTTTCTTTTCTTTTCTTTTCTTTTCTTTTCTTTTCTTTTCTTTTCTTTTCTTTTTTTTCTTTTCTTTTCTTTTTTCTTTTCTTTTCTTTCCTTTTCTTTCCTTTTCTTTCCTTTTCTTTTCTTTTCTTTTCTTTTTTTTAACAAAAGGGTTCAAACACATTTTAAATGACTAATTCGCTTTAGTACATTTTCTTAACTTTTTTTTTTAATAATTAATCCAATTTAATTTGTACCCAAATTCCTACAAATAAGTTTTCTAACTATGGTTTTTGGACTTCTATTAGATTATTAGATTGACCTTCATTAAATTCAACACTGAATTTGCATTTTCAATGAAAAATACATTTGTTTTCTGCCCTCTGTTTATTAGTATTTTTGGGTTTGGTCAACTTCACTTTCTTCCCAAAGCCACAGTGACTTTTCTGCTTAGTTTCAGAAGCTGAAATGCAAACAATCTATATATATGCATGGGAATAAAATTTATGGATATGGATGGAGAAATACACGCTGTTACTATAATTTTATGTATATAAAATGAATATTTTGCTATAAATTATTAAAAGTTGATTGCAATTTTACATAGAGATGATATTAAAGATATTTATGCTCCTTAGCAAAGTTGATAGCAAAATGCCAGTGAGGAAAGTAAAGGGCAACCCTGAATTTGAGTTTGTTTCACTTAAAGGACATGTTTTCAGGTTCTTGATAACAACTCACTTTTACATCTAACTTGGATACGTAGCCATGTACCTCTCTGGTTGGTATATTGTGACCTAATTCTTTTCTAGCCCCCCTTTCCTGTTAAGTTGCCGTTCTTCAATGAATACATAGGTCTTCATAATATGAGCATGCATCAATATTCCCCAATCATTCCCTGAACTGTTAGCCTTCCTTTCATGAATTCAGACACTGAAATGTTCTTCACAGTCTTTGATCCTCTCACTTCTCCAAGGTCTCTTCTGTGTTATACTTCAGAAACTTAGATCTTTCCTCTCTTCCCTTCCTTGTCTCAAGAACTGATGAAGCTCTGCTTCTTTTATGTATTTATTGTTTACTATTTCCATCAGGAGTAGCATCCAGTCAGGTGACTGGCTGACTGGAAATTTTTTTTTCATGTCATCTTTTAGCTGCTTTGTTTTAACAACAATCTTAATCTCCCCATCTTATCAATTAAATAATCTCATGACTGAGAAAATAAAGTCTAGTTTTCTCTTGAACAGTGTTTTAGCTCACTGACAGTTCTGGGGTGCCACCATGTAATTTAACATCACCAAATGGGGTTTCTTATTTGAGGTGTAGACCTTTGGAAGCATCCTTTTAACATTTTTAAAACCATTTTTTCATAATGCCTATGTGCACGCTCTAGTTTTTTAGTACTTTCTACAATGTGTTTACTTGACAAATGCATGAACGTCTGTCTAAAATCAGGGTACTGCTTTGATTTTTTTTTCTTCCACACTGTATTTGAAACTTCATATTGCTTGAATTTCATTTGCATTTTTGAAGATTTATCTTTGAATAATTTGCATTTATTTTGTTTCCATGTATGTGTTTCCCTCTAAAAATTGCATTTTGTTTCTAGCTATATTATGCATACATCTAAATAGATTTTTTTTTGTTTGTTTTAATTTACATCAGAACCAGAAGAGAAATGATTTGGGGGGCCTGAACTAAAATCTGATCTTATGTTGGGAATTAGGAATTTTATAACCCTTTAAGAATCACACAATTTATTTGGTGATTCTAAGTACAATATGAATCTCAAGTTCCTTCAGTTTTTACATTCTCACGGTAAACTGATACTTCAAAATTTCAGACCTTTCTGAAAGAGTACAGTAATCTTTAAGTGTATGGTCATAATAGAAAGAGGAAAATTTCTTGGACAGTTTACTAATTCTTGTGAGTACAATTTTTTCCTGATCCATTATTGTTTTCTATGGACTAGAAGGGAGAAAGACTTTTCTCGTCATGCAATTTTACTTCCTATATTTGAGATTTTATCTAGTCTGTGCACACTGTTTGCATGTTATACTCATGAAATTAATGCTCTCTGAGATTAACCTCTGCTTTGAAATCCTGCAAAGAATTCAGGCTATGGTTTTCAGTCTAGGCTTTTCTGAAAAAACAAACAAACAAACAAACAAAAAAAAAAAACAGATAATGAAAAGGCTCTACATAAACACAGAGTTTGTCCTCAACTTTGAAAACAAAAATGCCCTACCTGCCACTGTTGTGGTGTGTTCTGAGAGGCTGCAAATAGATCTACAAATATATCTAGAAATAAAGTAATTCAGCTCTATTAGCACCAAAAAGCTATGTGGAATTTCTTTCATTTATTAATAAAGCCATCAAGTGATCAAAGCTTTTTTGCTTTGATCACTTCCTTTTTTGTCAGATTGCAGATTTCATTCCTTTAGACTTCATTTATCTTTGTGAGTTTTGCAAACCAGAAATTGTTGGTTTATGCTAAAGTTGTCACTGCCTTGACATTTATAAAGGAGCTTGTGCTCAGGTAGAAGCAGTACACTTCTTGTCATCATGTTAGTTTCAAAGATAAAACTGTAACAACTAAATTCTGCAATTACTCCTTATTATGTCAGTATACTTACAAAAGAAAATCACTTGCATGAAAGCACTGGGTACATATGCCATTCAAGCTTCTGGTATAAAATCTCCCAATAACTTCAGACAAATCTGCATCTGTAATATTTTTTCTTCTGGTAAGTATCTTGCAAAGCAAAAATCATCAGTGTCTGTCTTGCATACAGGTAAGAGTAGGACTACATAGTACTAATATCAGAGGTGCTAGCCTTATTACAGCTTTCTAAATGCTATATTTTTATTTCAGATTAAAACTCAGTCTCTCACTCATGTAGTTGATTCAGTGTTTCATAGAAACAAATATCTGTTGATCCAGACTGTTTCTGCAGTTGGAGAAAATTCTCTGGAAAGAGGGAAAGAAGAAGCTTTGGTTTCACATACCACAACAGTTTTCCAAGACCAATTTGCTATTTTGTATGTAACTTGCTTGTGCTCTGTCTTGCTTTACTATTGAGGTAATTAGGTCAGATAGACTTTCAGCTGAGACAACTCTGTGTAGCTGTACTGAGCACTGAAATCTGTGCTGTGCCAGTTTACATCTGAAGTTAAGGCCTTCAGGTGATGAGTTGTTAGTGGCAACTTGTTCCTGTGGTACAAGGAGTTCTGACCATTAGCAGAACCTTTACTGCTATTGACTGGTATTATATTTCCAAAATGATATTCCTGCTGCAACATTAGTTAGTGTAAATCATTTGAAATAGCCATATAAACATGTCTGGGGTGGTATGTACTGGAAACCTAATCGATATGGTGTCACATTAAGCTGTGAGGTACAGAGGAGTAAAGAGTATCTAATTATAAGGAAAAGATAAATAATTCTGCACAAATATGTGTAAATGTACAGTGACTGTCACATAAATAACTGAACTGTAGGATGAAATGGCAGTATTTTTTCCACCTTGTTGCAGTGACCATGGAGCTGGCCTAATTTTCACCTTTCTGCTTGTCTGCCACCTTGTTAGACCTCATAGCCTATTGCTGTTTTGTTGTTGCTGTTTCTTTTTGCTTGGTTCTGTTTTGTTTTTGCACAAGCTATCTTTTTTTTTTTTTTTTTTTTTTTTTTTTTTGTATTTATCAGGAGTCATTTGGGAGGCTGGTACATGGTTTATCTCACCATCTGCAGATAAGTTGTCAAGTCCTCAGCAGGTGAGTTCATCTTGTGTACCAAATACTTTCCATTTGTAGTGGTAAAATGTGTAGGACAAGTTTCATGTATCAGCTGAACAGAGGCTGGATTCAATTTTGTGTAAATTTAGAATGGGGGTAGGTGTGAGGAGCAATACTGACCAAAATCACTTTTGAACTCATAGGCAAAAGACTTCTCCTCACTGTCTACATCCAGCAGTGATCTTTGTGTTCTTTTTTTCACTCCAGATGCATACATGTACACTCAAATATCAAACACCTGTATTCACAACCTAAGATATCTTGTTTCTTTTTTTTTTTTAACCATCCTCGATACCAACAAACAGATAAACATCAGACTTTCAAATCAAACAGACTGAAAAGGACAAAATCCTACAGGTATACCAGCAGTTTATTCCTTGAGGGAAAACTGAAGGGATGCGAACAAATTTAAAATGAAAAAAATATATATTTAAATCAAGCAGGTTTAGTTTTACATTCTGGACAAACAAGTAACAACACTATAAACAGCAAATGGTATATGTTCAAATCTCTGTAAAAAAATAAAATAAAAATATAAGGCTGTATGTTTTATTATCTCATCCAAATGGCTCACGGGCCCTGGCCTAGACCACATTATAACATTACAAATTGAACTTGGATCTGCAGAGGCTGTGTACCAGCAGTGTTCTTGGGTGCTAATAAGATCATTTGCTAGAGCAGGGATAGGACTATGTGCATTCTCACAGATTTGGAGCCATATGCTCGAGTTCTTTCTGTTTTGTTTTGTTTTCTCCCAGAGAGCACAATTTTTCCCTCTTTTCTACTCAGCCATTTTTACTGACAGAAGTGTCTTATTCGTCACTCTGATCTCTCTTTCCAGTTTCAGAATCTTTCTTTTCGAGATGTCACAGCAATGCAAAGGTTAAGTTTCCTCCCTAGGCAGAGAGGCACTAGAAATACTTGAGAGCTGTCAACAATTTCAATTGGAAACTTCCTTTTACAGTGGAGGACCCGGCATGTCAAAGCAAGCTGTTCAGCAGCTTGAATTCAGCCTACTTGATCCAGTCTGTTTACCTCTTAGGATTGCTTGCAGGGTGGGGGTTTGCTCTGCACTTAATGCTGGCCTATGCTTAGAATGTCTCCAGTCTGGTAATGCAGGTGCACAACACCTTTGGTGATTGCACTAAGGGCAACACTAAAAACTGTGAATTTAAATGTGATTCTGTTAAATGAAGATGCCCTATTTCTGCACATGGCTTATTCTGATTCCCACGTAAGATCTTTGCAACTGATTATTACTATTCCTACTAAACTGATTATTACTATTCCTACTAAACTGATTCCCAAATTAAGAAAACACGACATTCTCTTTCTCATTTTGCTCTCACATTTGATCCAAAGTGTCTCAGAACATGATCCAGCACAAACTTAAAGAATACTCAAGTTAAGGATGTGAGCCATTGTGTTCACTTCTGGGGACTGTAGTAATGCCTTGGATAATAATTCCAAATAAGATGCAAACCAAGGTTCTGTTGTTTCATATAATTAATTCTTTTAACAATAAGCATCTATTTACACAAGCATCCTAATAAATTAACTACTACATTTAGATTTCAAGTTTTGCATTGGTACAAAGCAAGCTTCTTTGAATTTTAATGATGTCATATACCATGTTTCACAATTGTAATACTAGCATCTTAACTATCTTCTTTATTAGAATCTTCACATCAACCATCAAAACCATATGACCCACTAGTTTCAACACAACTGATTTGTGCTAGAGGTACTAGCTGGTAGCAAGGTGGAAGCCTTTTTTAATAAGACACAGAATTGCAGGGGTTGGAAGGGACCTCTAGAAATCATCGAGTTCAACCCCCCTGCCAAAGCAGCTCCCTAGCCCAGGTTGCACAGGCAGACATCCAGGCAAGTCTTGAAAATCTCCTGAGAAGAAGACTCCACAACCTCTCTGGGCAAACTTGATGAAACATGTTTAACTCCTACCGTGAGATGTGCTTTCTCTGTTGCCTTGGTCAAATCAGTTTAGTTTCTATTTGTGTTCTTGTTTTGTTTTGGTTTTTTTTTTTTTGTCTAATCTAAGCACTTAATGTCATTTATGAGCTAAAAGATGAGCCTCACTATTCTTGAAGTTGAGCTCATTTGTCTAGTGCCCAGTGCCATTTTAGAGATCTCAAAGTATCACTCTACCCAAGATGTTTTTGTGAGTTTGGTTGACATAATGGAGGAACAATAGGGAACAAGGGCTATTTGGAGCAGCAACTGGCTGACATGCAACTTAATTCAGAGCATTTCAACAACCCCAAATATGAAATATTTGTGGGAAGGTTCAACATTCACCTCTGATGTCATGGGCAAACATAATGAAACAGGAAGTTTTAATTTTGGAGTGGCCCACATATATTAATTTGTCTAATCTCTCCTTTAACATAGTTTTGTGATGTGTATTAACAAGGGAGAAAAAATATATTTACAAAAATGTATGTAGCTGAACAAATCCTAGTCAGAGAGTCATGATGGCTCAGTTTTTCTCCTAGGTTTTAGGCTGGAGGAATGGTGAAGAGAAATAAAGTGAGTAACTCAGCCACTTATTTGACTGTCAGCAATTCACTTCTCTTGGAACAGTGCAAGTGTTGAAAGATCAGTGTTCTACTGTTGCAGTATTACTCCAGTAATAAAATGTAAATGTAAGTTGCATGCTGTTGTCCTTAAACAAAGCTAATCAGAAAATAATAATGATAATATTTATTAAAATTTATCTCATACTGAAAGGTTAAGCCATTGTGTCAAATTTTGGAGACATTTGTTTCTTTTCTTTGAGAATGCAGAAAGATTGCAAATAACAGCATTAAGTTTCAATTTGAAATTAGGTTGGATAAGTATGATCTAAAGATCTAAATCACATCTTATTTTCATCTACTGTATCCTTTCCTTAGCAGCAACACTATGTATGTGATCCTGCTCCCATCTCTATGCACGATTTATTTCATACATTCTTGCTCTACTTTTAGAATGAAGATTCATTAATAATTGTGGGCACTTAGGTGCTTGCTACTAAATATAATATATGTTTCCCTGAGTGTTTCATCACAGCTCTGGGAGGTAAAAAAGAATTATATCAGAAAGACAAAATCAAATTTCCCCTCCACTGTCTCTTGTCCTTTCTAGTCCTCATTCCCCTGTCCCTCTAAAGAATACAGTAGTGTTTGATATAGTTTTCAATGGGATAAGATATCACAGAGTAACATCCCAGTACTCAGTGTGCTCGGAAAGAGAAGAGTTAAGACACTTCAGAAGAAGATTTAAATCAGCCAGCAAGCTGAGTAAAGATCTGCCAAGAGCTTCCCAACAGTGGTTCTACATATTGAACAGGTGACAAGTCCCAAATTCTCCCTCTGATAAGCCTTTCTTTGCATTTGAAGGAGACACTTGTGCTCACAGGGAAGTTACAGTTCAGAGCTTTCTTCTGCAGGTAGATCCTTCTGATCTCTCCTTCAAACAATTGAACAAGATAACAGACCCCTCTTTCAAAGCATGTAGTGAAGGAGAGAACAGAACTGCGCATGAGTTAGGGACTCACAAAGTCAGAAAGGGGAGTCCCAGGCTGAAGTTCCTTCTCCTGCCTCATCCAGGCTTCTCTTGTTTTGGGCAGAGATATTTTCCACCCATCAGTGAAGAAACCTGTGGTCTAATGGGAGCATCACAGCATTCTCTTTTGATGGAATAGAGAAGTTTCTGTCTGTGGTTCCAAGAAGTAGTTATCATTTTGCATGCAATAATCATGGTATGGAAAAAAAAAGAAAAAAGAGAGAGTTGTTACTGTTAGAAGAAGACTTTCAGACTTGCAAATCATAAACCAGTTTAAAATGAGAGAGTGTGTTTCATAGGAAAAAGAGCGGTCTAGCCAGAAAAGATCTAGATTGCAAAATGAGAGAGCTGGGTCAGCCTCTAATTCAAGATCCTTGGCAAAGAGATATTCCATTAGTGATGGTGGTATTCGTGTTCTAAGTCTGTTCTGACAAGAAACACAAATAAATAACCAAGCCAGACTGAATCATAAATCTTTCACGTAGTCAGTTTAGTGCTCTGACTGAGAGATTGCTAGACTACAGCACAAATAAGGCTGAATCCCCTCTGCAAGAAGCCTCAGTAGCACTTCAGAATGTTTTACTCCCTAGAAAAGTGAATTTGGAACAGGAATAATTCAAGGCTGGAACAGGAATAATTCAGGATGATTCAAGGCACATCCTTAGCCTCATACCAGAGCTACCTCAAACAGAATATTTAGAGTATTTAGAATATTCATTCTCAGTGAGCACAGTGATTGTGTTATAGCAGTACGTGGTACACTTCCTTCTGCCTAGAAACAGAATTCCTTGGTTGTGTTATGTGCTGTATACTGATAACAGATGGTGGTAATTTTTTTCTCTAGCCTCAGCTGAATAGTCTTGTGTTTTGGAGAAGGAGTTCTGTAGTGTTATTTCTGCAAACCACAAAGTTGTGAAGTCTTTTTTCAAACTGAATGGAATATATATTTCTTTCTCCCTAGTAAATGTGACACTATTTTAGCGTAGAACTCAATAAACCTTTTCTGACAGCTATTATGATTATTTTTTTAACTTAAGCCATCATTTATTAACTGGACATATCTGACCAGCTTAAATCACATTCTTTTAGTATTTTTTACATGTGTTCTAGTCTCTTTTTTTAATATGTATCCTAGGAGATAATGGCAGTCTATAACATTTTCAAAAGTCAAATCATTTTATATATATCACATGGGAAACATTTATGGTAGATGGCATGATAGAAAATGAACCTTGTTAGAGCATCATGTTAGGTAATTACAGTTTGAAATATGTACAGTATTATCCCCCATAGATGATCAACCTACTTTTAAGGGGTGATAGGTGTTATTAATTGACCTGTTCACTGAACTCTAGAAGGTGTTTGGGAAAGTGCATATACCACAAATTATGCTTCTACCTCATTAATCATCCAGGTCTCCTTCATGACTCTGTACAAGTGGAAATCAAAAGGCTAACAGAAGACCTATTCTTTTATAGGCCCACAGATATACTACAATAAATAAAATTGTTCAGGGCACAGTTCAAAAAAAAAAAAAAAAGTGTCCTTTCTCTGTTTCCTGTCAGATTTAACTGTTTCTACATTCCCACTTCTGTTTTCTTCACTGGAGCTGCAGTCTCCCACATTGCTTTGTTTCCTTACAAAAATCTTTTATCTCTATTTCAGGTCTCCTCTTCCCTTAACCCTTTTCATCCTGCTTGTATTGTGCTCTCATTTGTGCCCATGTGCCACATAAAATTAAGTGAGATTGTTGCTTCTAGAACAATGAGCTTTTCAAACCAGTTGCATATGATGGTTCTCAGTGCACAAAATAGTGGAGGGAAAGGGGCAAAAAGCATACGTTTACAAGTGGAGAGCTGACTGCATCATCAAAAGACATTTGGTATAGGGTACCTATATACTCCCCTGTGTACAGTTACCATGTTAATGCATATCTTTCCACGTGCACTTTCAGAAGTAAAGTGTAACCACTCAAATGTATAATAGATAAGGAAAAGACTGCAGACTGAAACTAATTGAGCTATTCCTCCACCAGAAATGCAAGAGAAGGGATTATTAATATTCTTCCTAGAGGCTTTGGATGTGCTCCAGTATTTGATGAGAAATCTGCACCTGTATCCTTTGTGAATATTTAAAATGTACCTCATTGTGGTGTCAGGACACAGCCGTTTGTTCTGTTTGTTCAGCTAATGGGATTAAGCTTCATCAAGTAATGTTCAGCATGAGTTCTTCTAAAAGATGCCTGTATGGTTAAACTATGGCAACACAAATGATGAGTTAAAGACTTGATTGAATACTGAGCAATACTTATGAAATAATCATGACTTTGAGATGATGGATAGATTTGATTCCCTGAATTTCCAGCTGAGATTTTCAGCAGGAGCTTCATTAGACAGACTGGGGTTGAGCCTGTTTTAATCCAGATACAAGTGAATTTGAAAAAGTGTTCCAAGTGAAATTTTGGGAACTGAATAATTTAGAACGCCTGATTGCTCCCCTGACTAATATGTTCATTCTTGTTTTGATGGTGGAAAGGATACATTGGAAGGCAGGGAAGCCATCCAGAAGGACCAGGACAAGCTGGAGAAGCGGGCCCATGTGAACCTAATGAGATTCAACAAGACGAAGTACAAGGTGCTGCACTTGGGCTGGTGCAATCCCAGGTATTTATACAGACTGGGGGAAGAACTTGTGGAGAGCAGCCCTGCAGGGGACTTGCGGTTCCTGCTGGACGAGAAGGTGGACACGAGTCAGCAGTGTATGCTTGTGACCCAGAGGGCCAACTGTATCCTGGACTGCATTGAAAAAGGGGTGGTCAGCATGGTGAGGGGGGTGATTGTCTCTGTCTACGCAGCTCTTGTGAAGCCCCATCTGCAGTACTGTGTCAGGGCCTGGGGCCCCCAGCACAAGAAAGATGCAGAGCTCTTGGAATGGGT
This sequence comes from Cyrtonyx montezumae, assembly GCF_038088225.1. NCBI lineage: Eukaryota > Metazoa > Chordata > Aves > Galliformes > Odontophoridae > Cyrtonyx > Cyrtonyx montezumae. The sequence continues at coordinate 577,713 of NW_027072047.1, forward strand.
CCAGAGGAGGACTGATAGGATGATCAGAGGGCTGGAGCACCTCTCCTGTGAGGAAAGGTTGAGGGAACTAAGTTTATTTAGCTTGGAGAAGGCTTAGGGGGGACCTCACTGTGGCATTCCAGTACTTGAAGGGAACGTATAAACAGGAGGGGGAATGACTGTTTACACGGGTTGATAGTGATAGGGCAAGGGAGTTTTAAACCACCACACTGGGGATATTGATACTAGATGATCTTTGAGGTCTTGTTCAACCCAGGCCAATCTATGGCTATGATTCTGTGACTGATTCTATGATTCTGTGTTTCTATGATTCTATGAAAGAGGTGAGAGTGTCACGTTGTTGTGCTGAATTTAAATAACTTCAGGAAATTTTCCTGTCATATCGGGGAAAATCAAATTCAGATGTTTTGAAGACAAGCAAAATTGTAAAAATTGACAGAGGAAAAAATGGTAGTCTGAAGACCAGTTCTTTTCTACAAACATAGCATAGGGAGTTTATTTGCATGGATAGGAAGTAGGAAAGGACTGGTTGCTAAGCTCTCAGAATTTGTATAGTATACTCATAAAAAAAAAGAACAAATATCAAGTACCATCTACCAACTCTAAAAGTAATTGCAACATAAGTATATTTAGATGTTAGATAATGTAATTTCTAATACTATTTGTTTATCTAATGGTTCCTTACTACAAAATAAGCTGATAACTCTTAGCATCTATGGCTCACTGCAACCTATGCCTTCATTGGTAGGCTGGAATTAGTCTCCACTCTACTTACTTCATTCTTGTCTCTTTGCATCTTTCAGTCATTGAAGTCATTTAATTAAAAAGAAAAAAAAAAAGAAAAAAAGAAAGAAAAGAAATTGTAATGACTTCAAGGACCATTTGGAGTCATTGCTTTTGTAAGACTTATGAACTTCAAAACAGAACAAAAGCAGTGACATGTTGTCCATGCTAGAAAAAATAGGGGTGATAAACCCCTTTGTAGATATCAGCCAAAGTGAAAGATCATCTTTTGTAACTCTTCTCTGAATATAATCCATAAATATACCTTTCCATTTATAACTTCCAGAAAAAGAAGGGGAGAGGGGAAAATGCTGCATAATTTCATTTTTTCTTATTGTTGGTACAATTCTGCAAGCAGGTATGTTGACATTTTATAGTCCTTTCTACTCAAGTTTGGATATTATGGCAAAATAGAACTTTTCACATTTCTTGAGGGGAAAATACAGCAATTCTAGTCTTTGACCCCCTGCTTGGCAAAAATCAGATATTGAGATGGATTTTGACCATTAAGTCACCTAGTTAGTGAAATATAGTAGAAACCACAGAATTACACCCATAATTCTTCATATGCTGAAGATTGTAATTAATTGTTTTCAGTTCAGATATTTTCCATATTTGAAATTATTCCTCTCTTTCACCTAAGAGTTTGTTGAACACAAACTCTGTAGAATATATGCGGATGTGTATATATGTGTTTCTTGAATCCAATTC
>NW_027072047.1:579306-809306 GCF_038088225.1 Cyrtonyx montezumae
AAGGAAAGGAAAGGAAAGGAAAGGAAAGGAAAGGAAAGGAAAGGAAAGGAAAGGAAAGAAAGGAAAGAAAAGAAAAGAAAAGAAAAGAAAAGAAAAGAAAAGAAAAGAAAAGAAAAGAAAAGAAAAGAAGAGAAAAGAAAAGAAAGAAGAAGAAAAGAAAAGAAAAGAAAAGAAAAGAAAAGAAAAGAAAAGAAAGAAAGAAAAGAAAAAAAGAAAAAGAAAAGAAAAGAAAGAAAAGAAAAGAAAAGAAAAGAAAAAGAAAAGAAAAGAAAAGAAAAGAAAAGAAAAGAAAAAGAAAAGAAAAGAAAAGAAAAGAAAAGAAAAGAAAAGAAAAGAAAAGAAAAGAAAAGAAAAGAAAAGAAAAGAAAAAAGGAGGGGAGGGGGAGGGGGAAGGAGGGAAAAGAGGGGAAAGGGGAAAGAGGGGGGACAGAGGAAGGAAAAAATGCATAATTCTATTTATATATTTGGAAACAATCTTTAAAATTTGGATCATTATAATTTGTAATTTTCTAATAGTCGCTTAGTTGTAATCATTTGATTGTATTGAAATGTTTTGAAAAAGTAAATGGTGAACAATGAAATTCCTTTCCACATAGAGAGGCAATGTTTTCTGGGATTTAAAAATACTTCTCAATTTCTGTCTATTGATCTTACCAGTAAAAATCTCACTAATGTTGGCATGCACATAGGAGGAGTAATACTTACAGGAAGAAACTATATTTTGGTCTGAGTAATAGATATAGTCAAGAAAAAGGGAAGCACTTTATAGTACAGAAACCTCTTTCAGAACTAAAATAAAAACAGTCCTCTTCAGTTTCTGTGATTATTAATTTAATCATTTCTAGGGTACCTGCCCATTTTTTCATTAGTAAACTTTTAAAATTCATAGACTGGAAGCATGTGGGATGGTATGATTTGACTTTAATATGCTGCCACAGTCCAGTGTAGTTTAAAGTCTAGGTTATTTTATTACAAGTAATGGCGCACAACGCATGGTTTCTTCTTGTTTCAAATTTTCCAGAACAAAATGTAAGAGAAAAGACAACAGAAAGTTTTCTAATTCTATTTATTGATGTTTAAAATTGTCCAGGTTAATATACCTATACATATATTGTTATAGTACTCAAATACTGCAGCTATTTTAGTATATTCTTCATGAAGCTGCAGTCTGCATGTCACCACATTATTTGACAAGGAAAGCCAAAGTTACAAATGCAGGAGTCAAATTCTTTGTAATAGTATGATGCCCTCAAAGTAATCAGGCAGAAGAATGTCTAGTCCTGTTTTTGTCATAAATCAGCACAGGGAATGCATACACTTGAATGAATGGATCCCTTTGCTAAACTGATACAGCAAGTTAACACTATGTTGCACCTGACTGATGAGCATCTGATCTTGCAGATCAGATAATGCCTATTACTTCTCCTGCTGCTGCCCTAAAATATCATGGTTTGAATATTCCTGGCTCCAGATCCTATTCAAAGTCTAAAGTAGTGAAATATATTTATCATCAATAACGAGGTAAATTAGGAGATTAAAGGTATGAGAAAATTAAAAAAACAAACAACCAAAAAGAAACTCTTATCTATGATGCATTTATAAAGCATTGCTTAATAATAGAACATAATTACAGTTAGTAATATAAGCATCAGAGAAGTTTTGCCTCCAGGTTTAAAGTGCCACATGATTACATTTGTTTTCATTATTCTTTAAAGTCAACACTATAAATCTTAAGTAAACTATGACGCTTCTCTGACTTAGACTTGTTCTGCCCCAGGACAATTTTGTGGTGTTGAAAGTGTCATCACTTATTTTTAAATATCACTGAGTATCCAGAAACATCCAAAACACAAAAGTCCAATGATTGCAAGACCTTGTCTATGTAGAATATAGTGCTAATTACACCACATACATTTTATCATAGTGTGAGAGTTAACACTATCTGTTCTTGTCATAGAATCGTAGAAGCATAGAATGGCCTGGTTTGAAAAGGGACCTCAAAGATCACCTAGTTTCAACCCCCCTACAATGGACATGGTCACCCGCCACTAGACGAGTCTGCCAGAGCCACATCCAGCCTTGCCTTGAATGCCTCCATGGATGGGGGCATCCACAAGCTCCCTGGGCAACTGTTCCAGTGCATCAGCACCCTCTGAGTGAAAAACTTCTCCTAATACTAATCTAAATCTCCCCTGTCTAAATTCCCCCTTGTCCTATCATTATAAACCATCCATGTAAACAGGTTATACCTGAGAAAGAAAGAAAGAAAGTACAAGCATTATCAGCTTCAGATATTGTTGTAGTAACAAAAAAAAAAAAAAAAAAGAGGGGAGACTGTCTTTCCAGTTGACTCCAGATTGCTCAAGTATTGCTTCACCATTCCAGGAGCAGTAGTGACACAGATAATGCCTCTAAAACACAAGAGCTTGAGACGCAGTCTAAAACACATCAACATGATTCCTTCCAAAAAGTATTTCCGAGTTAAATGAACAACTTTTAAATAATGTGGTGATTTCAGGGACATTTTCACTGATGTGAGAAACTGCAGCATGAAGTTTATTTGGTTATGCTTTAATTGGGCTTCAGTGACTAAACCTAAGCCTGATTTTCTTCATCTGATAGAAGGAGGCATAGTTGGCCAAAGATTAAGACATAACATAAAATATTTCTTTTCATTAACCTTAATTTTTGTTTTCCCCAGAATTTTCATTCATTTAAGTAGTATCTTGGTTTATTTATTACTATTGATCAGTGGGAACAGCATATGAGAATTTAAGATCCAGCCATCTCAATACAAAACAGAGCACAGATAAACTGGTTGACAACTAAATGTTGACCATTACTACAGTTCTTAAATCAGTGTCATACACTTACAACAGCTAAGGATGGATTAAGGGATTATAATTTCTTTTCCCCGCTTTGTGAATCTATCCTTGTACTGAACCCAATTTTATTCTCATTATGAAACCATATTTGTGGCTCTGCAGTTGAATTCAAAATGCTCCAGTCTGCAACAGGTGTATTGCAGGAACTAATAACCCTGGTCATTGCTAATAAAATATAGTTGTAATTTGCTTTATAGGAAAGAGACACTATCAACTGAATGTTCATGTGTGTGCTCTCTATATTAACAGTGCATGATTTTGAAGCAAAAAATGATTAAAAATGTGATGTTCTGAATGCCTGCAAATTACTTTGTGACTAGCTTGTTCTTCCTGCTTAACATATCCCTTTCAACATCAAGTGTTCTAGAGTAGTGCATGAGAAGGAAAGGAGGAAAATGAATTGAAACAAGACTTTCAGTAACTCTGGGCAACAAATTGGGTTTGACTCTGTGCTGTGTTTCTTCTATTTGGGAATTTTGAACAGTCAGCCCCAGACAGCCCTCTTCCAGGCTCATTCTGCTACACATTCCCACATTCCTGACTTCATGTTCCCGGTGGATGTTATTAGTTCTTCTGATGATATAACTGATGTTTTGTTTATACTTCTGTGGCTTTCTTGAAGGTTTGTGCTAGAGACTATTCCATGCCAAGTAGATCTACCTATATGCTATGAGATACCCAGAGGGTGGGCATTGCATCCACACAAAGCCTTGACCTCAGCACCGTTCTGTGTACACCCTGCTGTGTACAGATCCTCACCACTTAGGACTGGCCAGCATTTAAAAGCTATATGGAAGGAAGACTAATTTCTAATGTCAAACCTGGCCTCTATATTAAGACCATTACATGCAATTGCCAAATCTTTAAAGAAACCTGTTGTTAAAAATGATCTTTGTGTGCAAGACAAAGTCTATTCTCATTACCAATCAACCTAAGATAAGGGACTTCATAGAAGCCAGAAAAGAGACTGTGAAAACCTCATGATTGAGACCTTATGAATTCCTAATTTTAATGTCCTTGGCTCTTCCTCTACCCTCCTACTAATCAATCATTAAAAAAGTGTTGTGTGGAAGTCCTGGTAACCATTTGACCTGTTCTTATCAACTTTGCCCTCTCATGAAAGTTCTCAGTTATATGCAATTTGTGTGGATCAATACAGTAGAAAGGTCACAAAAGCACCAAAAAGAGATGCCAGTCAGAGAGATGTCAAAAGAAAAAGAAAGTTTGACAATATCAGGATCAATCAGGGGCTGTTCAGGAGAACATGTCAGCTGTGATTAATGGCACATTGTCATTTGGAAGAAGCTTAAGAACTTTTTTGATCTCTCTACAGCAAAACTGAGTTTAGCCCTCTTTGTCATGTTGAAATTTAGTAGTCAGAGATTCCAAAGTGGGTCAGCAAAACTTTTTTTCTTAGCAAACAGAAGGTTGGTGGCTAGTTGAGAAAAACTCTTCACGAAAGGGGCAAGATCCAGTTCACACAGCTCTGTGAAGACTGTTCCCCACCTCCACTACTCAATGATTAAATGAATCACAGAAAAAAAAAATAACATTCAGGAAGGAATATTCTGAAATATGGGTACATCACTGTGAAATGAAGAGGTGCCATTTCAAAAGCAGGAGTTCACTCTGTTCTCCACTCAGGAGACTTTTGTACTGTTATTGCAACCCCTACTACTTCCAGTGTCCACAGAGAAATTTCTCAAGTACAGGTGAAGATTATAGGAAGAGCTGGACCACTCTAAGGTAGACTAGAGTGGTTTATAGTCTATAAACTGTGCAAAGGACAGAGTCATCTAGACTAGCAGTTTTATCCTTAGTGTATAGCTGTCAAAATTGAGAGGACGTCATTTGAAAAAAAATAATAAAAAGAAGCAGGGAGAGACTGGTTAACAAGCTCACTGTAGGAGCAGTGAGTGAAAAGAAGGGGAGTGATGAGCTGTACTACTTAACAGAATCACAGTGTTGTAGAATCACAGAATTACAGAGGTTGGGTGGGATCTCCAGAGATCACCTTGTCCAAACCCCTGATAAAGCAGGTTTCCTGAAGCAGATGGTACAGGAAAGTCTCCAAGATGGGCCTTGAGTATCTCCAGAGAAACAGACACCACAACCTTTCTGGGCAGCCTGTTCCAGGGCTCTGCCACCTTCACAGTAAACTTATTTCTCATGTTCAAATGAATTGTGCTGTCACTGGGCATGGCTGGACAGAATCTAGCCCCATATATGCATTGATAAGTTCCACACACAGTCTTCACCAGGCTAAACCAGCTCTCAGTCTTTCCTCATAAGGGAACTGCTCCAGTCACACAGATATACTTTGTCTTGGTCTTCACTGGTGGCTGGGCTCCCCATGTCTGCCAGGACCCTGAACCTCTAGGTGTAGATGAGAGGAGCGAATTCCATCTGACAGTAACAGTGGAACAAGTCCGAGACCTCCTCATGAAACTGATCTAAGTCCATGGGGCCAGATGATAAGCATCCAAGGGTCCTGAGAGAGATGGCTGGTGTGGTTACTGAGCTACTCTCAATCATACTTGAAAAATCATGTCTGTTAGGTGAAATCCCCAGTGACTGGAAAAAGGGAAACACTACTCCCATTTTAGAAGTCAGAGGGCCAAATATATCCTGGACTGCATTGAAAAAGGAGTGGCCAGCAGGGAGAGGGAGGTGATTGTCTCCCTCTGCTCAGCTCTTGTGAGGCCCCATCTGCAGTACTGTGTCAGAGCCTGGGGCCCCCAGAACAAGAAAGATGAAGAGCTTTCGGAAGAGCTTAGAGTGGTCCTATGTAGAAAGGTTGAGGGAACTACATTTGTTTAGCTTAGAGAAGGCTCAGGGGAGACCTCATTGTGGCTTTTTAGTACTTGAAGGGAGGGAGAATGGCTGTTTACGTGGGTTGATAGTGATAGGACAAGGAGGAATGATTTTAAACTAAAACAGAAGAGATTTATGCTAGATGTTAGGAGGTTGTTTTTCACTTACAGGGTGATGATGTGCTGGAGCAGGTGGCCCAAAGAGCTTGTGGATGCCCCAACCCTGGAGGCATTCAAGGTAAGGCTGGATGTGGCTCTGGGCAGCCTGGTCTAGTGGTTGGCAACTCTGCCCACAGCAGGGGAATTGAAAGATGATCACTGTGATCGTTTTCAACCCAGGCCATTCTATACTTCTTTGATATGATTCTATGATTGCATCTGCAGTCTATTCATCTTCCTACTTCTTATGTATGTAGCCATTTGAAGTTTTAAAATGTGTCTTATAAAATGCACTCATTCTCTATACTATAAGTGTAATGCTGCCGAGATTCTGCTGAGGATGTGGGTGGAAGTATATCAGGTATGTGAGATAAGTGTCAGATTAGATGACAGTTGCATGCAGTTTAACACATTTAATACACCAATTTAGATTTAATGTGCATAAAAAAGGACTCTACAATACTGGCACAGGAAATTGTTTGTCAGAAGGAGATACACAGATACATAGTGCTGTTCTAAGTAGCCAGTGATCAAGGAACAGAAAAGGAAAGTATTATTAATGTTTTGATATTTTATCTGCATCTGAAGTGAGTCTTTCCAATTCTAGCTAACTTTTTATTTTTTCCTGCCAATGCAGTAGAGAGGTAAAGCAGGGCAATGCTGAAGAACAAATGTGCTCTGCAGATTAAATCGCTGCTGGTAGCTTCTTCAAATGTATCACATAAGTACACTACTTTTGAGAGAATTGGGACCTTTGGTTTGTCCTGCGATCTTCAGTTACTGTGGACAGCAAAGTAAGGCTGCTTGTTTCAGCAGTTGCAGTAAAATGATTGAAAGGAAGAAGAAGAAAAAAAAGCTTATTTAAGTTTTAAGCACATTACATTTATTTGGTCCTGTATGCTCACATTTCTTGCCATTTTAGTGCCATGCTCCCATTCTCTTTCCCACTGAGATCTCCTAGATACTATTCAAAACCTCTTCCCCCCATTTTGTCCATTCTCTAGTCTATGTAATTAAGTGACATCCTTACGTTATATCATGATACTTACTTTGTGGCTTGGTCCTTGACATTAGTATGAAAGGACACATGGGACCTAAGAGAAAAATGGATGTCTTCAGGTGTCAGAAGGAGATCCCTGCCACAGGGATTGAGTAAGTTTGCAGATGACACAAAGTTGGGAGGATGTGTCAATCTGCCTGAGGGTAGGGAGGCCCTACAGAGGGATTTGGATAGGCTGAATAGCTGGGCTGAGCTCAATGGGATGAGGTTCAACAAGGCCAAGTGCCGGGTCCTGCACTTTGGCCACAATAACCCCATGCAATGCTATAGGCTTGGGGCAGAATGGCTTGAAGAATGTAGAGAGGAAAAAGGTGTTGGTTGATGTTCGGCTTAACATGAGCCAGCAGTATGTCCAGGTGGCCAAGAAGGCCAATGTCATCCTGTCCTGTATTAGAAATAGTGTAGCCAGCAGGAGCAGGGAGGTGATCATCCCCCTGTACTCAGCTCTGGTACGGCCGCACCTCGAGTACTGTGTTCAGTTTTGGGCCCCTCACTACAAGAAGGACATTGAGGCCCTGGAGCGTGTTCAGAGAAGGGCAACAAAACTGGTGAGGGGTCTGGAGCACAAGTCTTATGAGGAGCGGCTGAGGGAGCTGGGATTGTTTAGTCTGGAGAAGAGGAGGCTCAGAGGAGACCTTATTGCACTCTACCACTTCCTGAAGGGAGGTTGTGGTGAGGAAGGGGTGGGCCTCTCTCCCTGATAAATAATGACAGGACAAGAGGGAATGGCCAGAAGTTGTGCCAGGGAAGATTTAGATTAGATTTGAGGAAACATTTTTTCTCTGCAAGAGTGGTCAGGCAGTGGAATGGCCTGCCTAGGGAGGTGGTTGAAGTACCATCCCTAACGCTGTTCAAGAAGCGTTTAGATGAGGTGCTAAGGGATTTGATTTAGTAGTTTAGTGGGTAGGGATGGTGATAGGAGGATGGTTGGACTAGATGATCTTGTAGGTCCTTTCCAACCTTATGAACCTATGAACCTATGAACCAAGGACAAAATTAGTTGTGCCTGATGTGATCCATGTTTCCAGATGTTCCCAAGCATATTTTCTTTAACATGTGCCATCACCTTCAGAGAGAACTTCCAATCCCCCTTGAGGAGCTATTAAAAGTCATAATCTATGCCAGAGAATAGATCTCTGCACTGTGGGCAGTTGTCCTGATAGATTGTCATAACATATGTTTCCATGTCTCACTGAACTTCTATGCTTTCTTACATCTAAAATAGGAAGATGAACCTTATGTTTGTCAGGATATGGCTGATATTGGCTGTTGCTTTGGTTTCATCAGAGAATCACAGAATCATAGAATCGTAGAATGACTTGGGTTAAAACAGACCTCACAAATCATCCAATTCAGGTGCAGACTACCTTCATCTCCAGATTGTCCAAATTCTTTCATATGAGACTTTGTTCTGCCTTTAATTCTTCAAATAAAATTGATCATGAAAAGTATAATTAAATGGATGGTTTAAAATACTAGTATAAATGCTCGAAGTAACTCACCTACCCTAAAATTAGGTTGTAGACTATAAAGATTATAAATTTCACTCCAAACCTGTGTTGTTTTTTTTGGTTTTTTTTTTTTTTGTTTGTTTTTTGTTTTGTTTTTTGTTTTCCTTATGACTATAAGTTCTTCATCAGAATCGGGTATGGTAATTTTACATTTTAAATTTCACCGGACTTCACGGCCCTTTGGAAAGAGGGATACTTACAGAAATCATGCATTTCATGATATCCCAAGATCACAGAGCAGAGTGGCATTAAGATTGGCAACAAGCCACTGAATTTGACATCACTCTCCTTTAGAGGCTGTTCAGATACTTTAACGTTTCCCTCTTCATTCAGCCCCATTTTTGGCTCTTAGAATCAGCTCTGAAGTTTAGTCAAAATCAAATTCCATGGCCATTTTTATTTAATGAAGAGCTGGTAGGAATATCATTGATCTTCTAATGGAATGAAACCTCTCTAATACTCGATATACTCAAAGGATTGAGACTGAGTTTCAAAAGTGGCAAGCAAACAAGGAAAACCTAAAATTTACCCTTTCTCAATTATTAGTTTCTAAAGAGCCATAATTAACTTGTTGATAATCTTTTAACATCTTCTTCCCAGCCTTCTTGATATTAATTTCTTTGGAAACCGGTGATACTTCTGGAAGAGCACACATGCACCCACTTTCAGAGGGACTTGACAAATAGTGCTGCATTGCTTTGTCCAATTTCCTAGTTAGTTTAAGGTTTTGTAGGCTTCTGTTCGTTGAGCTAGATCCACAGTAGGTGTAAACTCCATTCATTTCAATAAAACTGTGATGGCTTGTGCCAACTGGGGATAGATTTTTACAGAACTGGTGAGCAGATTTTTCCAAAAAAGAAAAGAAATACTGAAAGCAAAATGAGCAAAACGCTGCTTGCCTTTTTTGCATTGGCTGTGTTTGGCTTTCTTTCATTTTACAAAGTATTTCAGACTTAAATGTCATCAGCTGTGGCAGATATGACCTCCAAAAACTAAGACAACAAAAGAGAGCTAAGGGCCATCCTTATAATTGTTAATTCATGGTTCAGCTCTATTTTAATCCTGACTGGCTGATGTATAAGTTAGAATACTCTATATGCAGAGAGGAAAATGTGAAAATTGTTGAGTTTGTGCACTTGCCTTAGTGATGCATATTTCTGGTAATAATTTGGAGAATTCTGTGCAATGGAGATTGCAGTGGTCAGTACACTCATCTGTGGTATAATCAGGGCTCTGTATACTCCAAACTAAGTTTTTCCCCCAAGCAGGGCTTTGTTCCTCCAAGCTGGTTCTGCCCCATGAATGTGGATGGCCCACTGATGCCTTTTTGGTGTAGATTTCTCCTTTCTACCTCACTCCTTGTCTGGAAAGTGGAAGACTCTCACTGTATATATGAGAGCCTAATATCACTTCAGAATTTGAGACATTGATTAGAACAGAATAAGAGACTCTGTGTCCCCTGCTGTTGTTATTGTTGTTTTGGTTTGTTTTTACTCATTCCTATTGTTATAGCTATAGTTAATTCTTTTGCTATTCACTTATTTTACTGTTTTGCCTGCAGATCTGAAAGCAACTCCAATGTATCCTTTCCAGACTCATTTAATCGCTAGTCTCACTTCTCTGAAGATTTCTGCTCTCTATTTTAAGTCAGGGAATGGAAGCAAAGTGGAGAGGGACTGGAAAATCATACAGTCTGACTTCTATAATGTTATGCTTTTACTGCTTGGAATCTATGATTCATGGACTTCCACCTTATGTCTTTTTTTTTTTTTTTTTTTTTTTCCTAGAGAGACTACTTTTAAGGACCATAAACCACCACAACTAGGAAGGGAGCAGGGTCACACCACAAATTCCCAGTTAAATCTCCATCCAATTGTTTAGTTTTCAGCTGTATAAAGTTCTTCGGTAGAAATGGGGATTCAGAGTTTCTACAGAGGCCTGGGGAAACACTTTTTTGAAATGAAATTGGTTTTCCAAGAAGTTTGTCTGCACCACCATCCATCATTAATTTTATGGCATAGGAAAGTAAAACAGTTTTATTCCAAACTTCCTAGACGATTTCTATCTGGACCAGTTGAGCTTTGCTCCAAATAAACTAGATTCTCTGACAGCTGCTTTTGGGATCTCTCCAACTTTCTGCCTCTTCCTGTAAACTCCCAGCCTCCAGAAGAACTAAGTATGTTGAAAGCCATCCTAACATTTCTCTGCATCACTCAGTTTTAGAATTTACCTCTCTCTACTTATCACAAGGATGATGAATCAAGAATCTTCAAGCATTTGAGGTTGCATTCATTTTTCCAGTGTATGCACCCATCAATACCTAGTGAGGTACACATTCTAAACATCTTTTGTGCTGGCCTAACACTCAAACACAGGGAGTTGTAGGGGCCAGTTTTCAAAATGAATTCTCATTCTGACCTTCCTCAGCTTGTTATTTCCAGGATTGCCCTTCTACCTGAAACAAATAGCCAGTAAGAAAACCATTGGATTTGATAAGGACTAAATTTCATCTGTTTCTAAGTCTGCAGTTTTCTGGAAACTCTTTCCCTCTATATATGCCTTCGAAATCCCCCTTAGTGCTCCAAATTACCATGTAAAGCAGTTCTGTTTTAGTGTCCTTCTACAGAAGATCAGTAGGCTTGCAGAGAGAAAATGCAAGGAAAAAAAAAATGGATAGGAAAGGGAAAAGGAAAGGGGAAATGAAAAGGAAAGGGAAATGAAAAGGAAAAGGAAAGGGAAAATTCAGTGTCTTTTTCCTCAATGCTTTATTCTTGCCACACTCCAACAATTTCCAAAAGGTTATGTGCTTTACCATTTTCCTTTAGGAAATGTAAACTATCTTCTCTTTCTAAGTTTTCTTCTCGTCTCTTCTTAATAAGTATTTTGCATTATTATCATGCTTTTATTTTGTCTATTTCTGCATTAATATTGTCTGTCGACTATTTGTTACAAAGTAATTGCCTCCTTCTAGATTTCTCTCTCCTCTCACAGGCAGTTTTGCCTGTAAATTCTTCTTTTCCTTCATTTGCAGTTCTGTGGGCTCCCAATTTGAAGGAGGCTTGCCCTGCCATACCTGGAGTATATGCTGGTATGTATTTTGACCTCACTCCACATGGATATTGCCAGTTGCCCCTGCTTATTGCTTCAGCCTTTCTTTTTAATTCCGCCAGCATGCCAGATGTTCCCTGCATTGTGATCTCTCTGGATGGATTTTAAGGCAGATCTCTCCTTTCTCCCAGGCTCAGCCACAGCTGTGAGCTGATAGAGCAGCCTCTCCCCTCTGCTTTGAGCTTTAGTCAGGTTCTAAAGTTTCATTATCAGAGTGATTCATTCTGGAAGATATTTCACGCTCCCCAAGCCTCAGGCGTGTCCTAACAGTCTTGTGTAATATTTTTTTTCTCTCTTCCCTTTCCTCCTTTTTTCTTTTCCCTTTGATGATGTTCTGCAGGTGCTTTAGCAAATACAAGGCTCCAAGGCCTGCATCTTCCAAGACTGCTGCAGTTTTTAGCTCTCAGACACCATTCCAGGAGCCATTCTCCTTTTCATGGCCGACAGCTGGTCTTTTTCAGGAGTCATTGGCACATAGTCAGGGAACTCTGATCATATGCCTTGTAAGATGCTTAGTGGCTGACATCATTTGCCAAACACCAGCTTTTCTTGACAACTTAGTCTTTCCAGCTCCGCAGACACTTGACTGCCACGTATAACTCCCCATCATTAAAATGTGACTTCAGGCTTCCTCATCAAAAGAGTGAGTTCATGAAGATGCAAATGAATGTAAAAGAAAATCACTTTAAATTTTCCTTATTACTTATGTGTAGATCATTCCCCTGAGTTCTCCAATAAATGGTATATGCTATGTTAATAGATAACATCATTAATGCATGCTAGCTAATGAAATTGCAATGATGAGAACTGTAACCAACCCAATCACTGCAATTATTGTCCCTAATAATTAGTTTATATTTACAGGAATGTATTACTGATTCTACATTTTTTCGTTATGAACACTTCACACATATATAGGTAACTGTCTTGCATGTACTGCTTAATGAACATTCTTCCAACCAATTTTTACTTTGAGGAGTGTCACAAAAATGTGGTTCAGTATGACTCACAAACAAATGCCTCAGGAGACCGAATAAAACCCAGACTCAGTCTTTGCATTGAATAGTTTCTACAGAGGTACTCCCAAAGGACCTCGGTAGATGGTTTTGTCTTGAATGTCATATCACCTCTTGATATAATCCTCTATTGGGCCACAAGACTATAGATAAGTAAAATTAAAATATCTGTCCTTTCATAGTTTCAATAAGTAAAGAATAAAAAAGAAAGAGAGAGAGAAAGAGAGAAGGAGAGAAAGAGAGAAGGAGAGAAAGAGAGAAGGAGAGAAAGAGAGAAGGAGAGAAAGAGAGAAGGAGAGAAAGAGAGAAGGAGAGAAAGAGAGAAGGAGAGAAAGAGAGAAGGAGAGAAAGAGAGAAGGAGAGAAAGAGAGAAGGAGAGAAAGAGAGAAGGAGAGAAAGAAGAGAAGGAGAGAAAGAGAGAAGGAGAGAAAGAGAGAAGGAGAGAAAGAGAGAGGGAGAGAAAGAGAGAGGGAGAGAAAGAGAGAGGGAGAGAAAGAGAGAGGGAGAGAAAGAGAGAGGGAGGGAGGGAGGGAGGGAGGGAGGAGGGAGGGAGGGAGGGAGGGAGGGGAGGGAGGGAGGGAGGGAGGGAGGAAGGGAGGAAGGGAGGAAGGGAGGAAAGGAGAAAGGAGGAAAGGAGGAAAGGAGGAAAGGAGGAAAGAAAAAAAGAAAGAAGAAAGAAAGAAAGAAAGAAAGAAAGAAAAGAAAGAAAGAAAGAAAAGAAAGAAAGAAAGAAAGAAAGAAAGAAAGGAAAGAAGAAGGAAGGAAGGAAGGAAGGAAGGAAGGAAGGAAGGGAAGGAAGGAAGGAAGGAAGGAAGGAAGGAAGGAAGGAAGGAAGGAAGGAAGGAAGGAAGGAAGGAAGGAAGAGAAGAAGGAAGGAAGGAAGGAAGGAAGGAAGAAGGAAGGAAGGAAGGAAGGAAGGAAGGAAGGAAGGAAGGAAGGAAGAAGGAAGGAAGGAAGGAAGGAAGGAAGGAAGGAAAGGAAGGAAGGAAGGAAGGAAGGAAGGAAGGAAGGAAGGAAGGAAGGAAGGAAGGAAGGAAGGAAGGAAGGAAGGAAGGAAGGAAGGAAGGAAGGAAGGAAGGAAGGAAGGAAGGAAGGAAGGAAGGAAGGAAGGAAGGAAGGAAGGAAGGAAGGAAAGGAAGGAAGGAAGGAAGGAAGGAAGGAAGGAAGGAAGGAAGGAAGGAAGGAAGGAAGGAGGAAGGAAGGAAGGAAGGAAGGGAAGGAAGGAAGGAAGGAAGGAAGGAAGGAAGGAAGGAAGGAAGGAAGGAAGGAAGGAAGGAAGGAAGGAAGGGAAGAAAGGAAGGAAGAAAGAAAGAAAGAAAGAAAGAAAGAAAGAAAGAAAGAAAGAAAGAAAGAAAGAAAGAAAGAAAGAAAGAAAGAAAGAAAGAAAGAAAGAAAGAAAGAAAGAAAGAAAGAAAGAAAGAAAGAAAGAAAGAAAGGAAAGGAAGGAAGGAACTCGGAAGGAAGGAAGGCAGGAAGGCAAGGAACAGGAAGGCAAGGAAGGAAAAAGAAAGGCAAGGCAAGGCAAGGCAAGGCAAGGAGAAAAAAGACCAATTACAGTGGCAGTGAAGGATCAAGAGAGGCCTAAACTTAGTCCTTGCTACTCTTATCCAGTCATATTGCTCTGCAGGAAGGAAATGATAATCTTCAGAGTCACTACTCTCTGCTCTCTAATTTTACTCTATTTCCCTATTATCTCTCTGCCTACACATCTTTCCATTCTGTATGGCCTGGTAGATTTCACCTATTTGGACTTCCTTAAATCCTTATTGGTATTTATATTTAAGGATTCAGGAGCATTAAAGCAAGCATACAGGTAATAACTAAATGGTCGTGGTTCCTCCACTAACAAACCGTTATGGTCTATGTACACAACAGAGAAAATATATTAATATAAAAAGCACAAGAGAGAAACAGAAGAGGTAGAAAATGACTCATGCTCATTCTACATGGCTTATAGTTTAAGAGAAATGCACATGGTAGAACTTGTTTCTGACTGACAGGAGCCATGGCATCTGTGCGGAGGTACAAAGTATGTGTGGATAATTGAAAACTCTGCTCATGCACCACTGAGAAAACCTCTAATTTTAGTATAAGAGTTACTGTAGTTTGGCCTACTGGTTCCCCAGAATTATCTGTTAAGTGTTGAATTGAGGAGCTCTGAAAAATGTTCTGTCATATAAAAGAATTAAGACTAACCTGTGACTAGCCACCTAAGTTACTGTATCTGGCCTATTTCCTCCAGCCTTTACCAGCTGGCTAATTATTGTTAGCCAATAAAATTGAATTAATTCTAAAAAAAATAATAATAATCAAAAAGCAGACGATGAATCTATTTCATTACTGTGACTAAAGACTTAAAAGTGATAGAATTTTCTGAATTATTGTATTAAGAGCAATGAAGAGAAGGAAGCCATCAGGACATAGTTTTCTCATTCTGTAGTAAGGCCAGTGCAGAGCCTGTTGGCACTACTTGAGCTGAATCAGTGTGAAGCTGAGGTCCACACTCTTTGGTTGAGGAATGTTCTCCATTGTATGTGAGTTATCTAACTTCATTTTTTTAACACTAGCCAAAGTTATTTCTCTAACCAGTGAGGCTTCCAGAAGAACATCTAGGGTGCTCCATTCTTAGGTGTTTAAGCAACAATGTTCTCCTGTTTTTTTTTTCAGTAGCAAAATGGGAAGGAAGGATAATGGTCTAGAAATTGTTCTCAAGTGACAATCATAATTGTAACATGTATAAGAGCAATTGTTCTTGAGAGAAAAGCATTAAAAAAATTATAATTGAAAAAAGGGGAAAAAATTGCATGTATTACATTTACAGGATTTAAACATATCGAACAACAAATATTCATTCGTAAAACTCTAGTATACTCCAGTACAACATCTCCTATGTGGAAGGAGAACCTGAGCCTAGAGTATCTGTAGCAGATTCTCAACTACATATTGACTGAAGATTCCTTAAGACCTGAATTATGGAACTAAAGAGACATTATTATTATAGCAAATATAGTCCTAACAGATCTGGCATGCCTTCTCCTGTGTAGCTGTCACTATGTTGTTAATTAGTTACAATATTCCATGTTATATTTCAGGTTAAAGTCATAGGTTACATAGCTGACGAGCTTTAAATGAATTATCCTTGGCTGAGTGGGTTTATTTTCTAAGCAAGGTAAGATGGTTAATCAGAATTATTTGCTTATACTAAATTCGTAGAATTATAGTACCTTTTTAGGATGGACAGAACCACAGAAACCTAATCTAAAACCTTGCTGAAATCAGAGTTAGCATTTAATTTAGCCCATCTCCTCAGAGCTGATATTGAAAACCTCAAGGAGTGAGATTGCATGAAATCTCTAAACAACATTTTCCAATGACTAGCTGTTCTCCTGTTGAGAAGTATTTTATTTATATTGAGTCATAACCCTCCTTGTTTTAGTTTACGATTGCTGTCTTATATCTATTTATCATCTATCTCTGTATAAAGCCTGGTTTCATCTTCTTGATAAATTCTACTACAATTTTTAAATGAGTAGTTAATTGTTGGAAGTGCTAAACTTCTAAATAGATATATAATAAGAATAAATAAATAAATAAGCTATACTCTTTTCTTCCCCTCCCACCCCCCCCAAAAAAAGCCATTTTTTTGTGTATTACTTTTAATTTTTTTGCCCCAATATAAAAATCTGCATATTCACAAAGCCAGAGATAAACTTTAAGTTTATGGTGATTTAGGAAATGTTGGAAAGTTGTTAAAAATTAGTTAAATAGAATAATTCAGCCTTCAGTCTACAAATATGAAGACTTGTAATTTGGAAAACATAGCACATGATAGACATGGATCATGGTGCCGTTCCATTTGGATGTATGGCTTCACTGTTTCTATAATCCTTGTCCTTTTAATGTGAATTTACTAATGTCAAGCACCACAAGAAACTACGAACTTTTCAAATTGAGGAATGTATGATGTTTTCATAACTGACCCTCTTAATTACTGAACAAGGAGTACAGACCTTTCCAGCTTTGGTATGGAAAGTGTTTACATTTTATGCATGTAGTGACAGAATGCATAGACTTCATGTCCGGGTATAGGGATGGAAATTAAATTCAGTGTACTTTGAAGTTTATTATAGCTGCCTTGCAGAAGTCCTCTCTTCTCTGTTGCTGCCAAACTGTGCTTTCACCTCTTAACTCTTTTTCAGGATAAAAGGATATTGTCTGTTTGGATTACAGAATTGATGATTTCTTTTTCAGAGCTGAAATTTTCCTATTGAGAAAATAAAAATTGCTTCCTGACCAATCCTTTGGTATAGTTAAGGCACAGGGAATACAGTAGATATTGGCCAAGGAAAATGGCGAGTAAATGACATCATCTGAATTTCCAAGAAGTTGCTGAAAAAGGGACAAACATCTGGTACACTTTTGCTGGTTCACCCAGAGAAAATGCCTGGTGGATCAAGGTGGAAGGGAGTGAAATGCTTAAATTGATAGAATTTGTGCAGTTCTAACTAATGAACAGAATAGTCCTTAGATTGAATGCACACAGAGGGATGATATTGAAGGAAAAGACTTTGCCTCCCAAATGGTGGGATGGTATGGGTAAGCAGATGTTTGAGTTGATTTTGACTCAGAACAGAGGTCCAGAAAATAATTATTGCCCAGTTTCTACAATGAGTGTTGGATGTAGATAATGATTTATTTGATTCAGAAATTAGATCTTGAATTCACCAAGGAAGGATCACCTTGAAGATACACAGGAGATACTCTTTTTTTATTTTTTTCCTTGTCATTTCCAATCATTGGGTGTTAAAGAGACCAGTGACAAATGACCTTTCATTTGAATAAATTTAGCCACTGTGACTTTGCTTTTCTTTATGCCATCTTTTTTCATAAAGTGCCCTGAAATTCTTGTGTGCAGCATAATTAATAATGTGTAACTGCACAGTTGACCTGCAAGCTAGAAGTAGGAATGTCTTTGATACGTTGTGTTATTAAAACATGTTTATGGGCTGCAAAATTAGAAGAAAAAAGTTGGTTAACATGTATTGTACAAGCTTGGAATCCCTTGGTGGACGTTACATTGGTAGCATAGAAACAGTCCACTTTCCAATGACAGACAGTGACCAATACATTGCCTTTCAGTGCCCATCCAGCTGGCAAGCCTGTTGTCCTGGACAGGTTTGTGTTTATAACAACACTGCTCTATCAGGTATGCGTCTGTCAGGACACCATTGCCATCTGTCCAGCTGCTCTGCAGGACAAGTGCTTCCTTCTGTCTGCTGCATGCAGCAGCCATCTGCATTGGCTCAAAAAACTCCAGATAACAAAGCATTTTCATGGCTTATGTTATGCATAAGAAGGCAGTAGCATTTTTTCTCCATTTTTAGTTAAGGGTAAATTTGACTCGAAGCTCCTGTAAGATTTGTTATGATTGCATGTTAGATTTACTGCCATTTAGCTGTCATCTCTCTTCTCCTCTGTAGACTTTTACAGCATTCAGAGGCTGGTCTGCAAGATACTGGAGAGATCTATGGTGTCCTTTTATCTCTCTACCACCCTTATGTACTACATTTACCCAGTGTGGTACATAAGGTCTTTTTTTCCTATATCCTTAACCCAACATTACATCAGTTTCTAACCTGGGAAATACTTAAATTCTCCTTTTAATAAAACAAAGGACATAAGTTCTGGACAAGTAAATGAACAAAATAACCAAACTTCAGACCTAATTTCAATGGCATCTTCACTGAATTGAGTAGATACTGTTACAGTGAATACTTGGCCTAATTCTTGGAGAGGTAAGGGTTATATATTCACTAGATTTTACTTTGCAGAGTGCAGCAAGTAGAATGACAATAAAAGAAGGATGTGAGAACATTATGAGAGCTGCTGTGGTGATTTGACAGATACAGACTCAATTCATAGATACTTCCTCAGGCTCTGCTTCTTTCCATGGTCATCAAGAAGCAAAGCATTCACTTCCCTGAATTCTGCCGCTTCACTTGGGGGCATTTGATCATTTAGTCTTTCCCTAAATGCAGCAAAGAATCAAGTAGATCTAGAAGATAATCTATCCTGTCCAAATATAAATGCATAGATCAGCTCATGGAAATCTCTTCATCAATTACAGAGGAGGCTTTGGTCATTGCCCAGACTGGTCAGCTCACTTTCAGATGGCTGAAATCAAGATCAATAGCTGTTTCTACACTCAGTCCTTTGGTTTTCCGATTACTTAAATGATATGAAGAGTACGGAGGAGAAATGAGAGAATAAACATTTAAAATAAAGATAAGCTTGTAGTTTAAGGATTGCTAATGTAGAAAAGATCTAACTTCCTTCCCCAGTGCCAGGCTATAGAGCAGAATGCAACATAAGCACTCTGTTATTCACACTTGCTCTATAGGGTAAGTGAACTACTTACCCTCTCTTGTTTAAACGTTACAGCCACAAAACGAGCTAATAAATTTCTGGCTGACATGCCTGACAGGGCAATAAGTAAAAACAGGAAAGCATCTATTACATATTACCCTGAATTTATCAGCTCTCCCTTCAAAAGGGGAAATAACACAAGGCAAATTGTGGGAAGTTTTTTTTTATCTGCTAGAAAAATATGCCCTGTGCCCCAGTCAAAAAACAAGCTGTTGTGAAGTAACCACATTATTTAAAGATGCAAGTCAAACAGGAAGAGGAAAACCAAACAAGCATGGCTTGAAAATTTCCCACAAGTGAACTCTGATAGTCAGAGCACAGTGATGGACTTGCTGACAGAGTCTGGACTGCAGGAAAACCATCAGCCTTTCCAAGGCCAGAGAGCTGGGAAAGTGAATGAAGGGGACTCTCTTCCCTTGCAAATGTTTGTCTCTGTGTATACATTTCTACTGTTTGCTTTACTGCTGTTTCTAAAGCCAAATCAATATGTCAGCAGTTGAGATTTCGAGATGTGCCTGAGACACCACTAGCTACCAATGAAAGAAACCACAGGCAGGATTTTTTGATGTGCAAATGCAAATTTTTGCCATGCTCCTTTGAAACACTTCAGTCCATACATAACTTAAAGCTAACAGAATTTTAAAACCGAATGCCACATAGGCCTTATGTTTGATCGCTTTGAACCTACTGTCTGCTTAGAGTCCATGGAAAACCTGCTGACTAGAGCCATGAATTCACAGACCATGAACTATGTCCCCTAAGAAATATTGTGATGGAAAAGGTGCCCCACAGTTGGGATGATACCACGTCTCTTTCTGTACTCTGTTTTTAGGGTTACCGTAGTGCTCATATCTGAAGTGATGATCCTTGCAGTAATATTTATGTCTTTTTTCTTTTCCTTCTTTTTTGTCTGTTTTGATTTGGTTTGGTTTTTGCTTTGTTTTGTTTACCCCTTATAAACCCAATTATCAGAACAGAAACCTTTGTAAGTGACAAACAAACAACTCTGGCACTCTAGACTTACTTTTGCCTTCCCTACCACAAAGATATCACTCTTCAAATGTTATTGTTTTGTGAATGATTTTTGATGAACCCTCCCATACAAATGAATGGGAATTTACAAGGGTTTTCAACAGCAGGAGAGGTCTAATTTTTCCCTAGTGCACAAACCTTTTCAAGGGGTCTATTCTTGCATATCTCATTTAAAGGGAATTAAGGGAACAGCTAATGGACTTTATAGACTTTCAGTTCAGAAAGTGCTATTGTAATCAAGATTATTCTACAGTGTGAATGTTTCAAACTATACAACATTACCTAGAGCCTGGTTGGTTAGAGGAGGTAAATTTTTTCCTCCTGCAAAAGAAGAAAAAGCCCTGAAATTACTACTTTGTCACTATAGCATATTGTTTCTGAAAGAACAAGGCTTGATTTTAGAGAGTGAAATGAAAAGAAATGACTGAATTCCTCTGAAAAATTATGCTGTTTTGATGTCAGAATACACTCACTTTCAAATCGAATGTTAGATTTTAATCCAAATTCCATTCTGTATTCCATTTAAATTCCAACTTGAAATTATCATAACTCCAGTTTACTGTGCCTTTCTTTGTCTGCTACACTATCATAACATTTATGGAATAGTAGTAGTAATAATAATAATAATAAAGCTTTTAAAATTACTGCAAGAAACTCAAGTCCCTTCTGTGCAGATCCCAGCTCAGTAATGCAATGACTCCTAACCTCAGAAACAGGTATTTGGCCAGGGAATCGAAGTCTATATATTAATGTTACAGAGCATAACATATGTACTAGATTATGTTTTGAAAAAGAAACTGAAAATCTTATCTTACTTTCAAACTGATATTGCCAACAAATGATTTTAAAAGTGTATCCATTTCCAGGGAGCCTGCCTGCATTTTGCTTCTAACCAGAGGTAGTCATGCAATACAGCAACAGATCGTCATCCTTCTGAGATAAACTACTTTGCTGAAAATTCTCATAGTGTATGTTTTCACATTTGTCTGGCTTCTCTGACAAGATGTATTGTCATGCAGAACCAAATTAATACAGAGGGAGGCTTTGTCATTAAAGAAATACAAGCTGATTTCTTTTATGATGACCAGCAAGAGAGCTATATTTGCAGTACAAACAGCTACAGTGTTCTCTGAGCTCATATTCCTCAGTCTGATACATGGCTAAAGAGTAGTAACCTGGATCCTGAAAGTGGGGCAATATATTTATTTAAATCCTCGGGGAAGAAACTATATCAAATCAAGGTGCTTAATGGTATAACAGTGTGTAAGCTGAAATGCACATCATGCATTCATTCTGCTACTAATGCAGCACACTAAAAGGAAAAGAATGAGGAAGGTAAGTCAGTAGAAACCTCAAGAATTTTCATCTTACTCTTAATTCAAATACTGTGCATGATGTTCTGTATGACCAGAAATTTACCCTGGAATCCAAGCTGACACTAAAACCCTCCTTGGAGGAGAAGCTAAATTCAGACCCTGATGTTAAGAAGCCAGAATAAAACAAACAATCTGGTCCAGCACCTCCACTCTGACCCTGGCTCAGGGAGAGATGTAAACAAATGCTTCAGTCTCCCTGGGTGCACTAAGTGCCTTTGCTGTACACTTTTCTGCCAGCTGCTGTAGAGAAGTCATAAACTGCAGAATAATATGCTCTGAGAAGAGCACCTTGCCTTCAGAAAGATTCGAAGAAGTCATTGAATTAATTGTCAAATATTGCAAGAAAACAAAGTGCATTACTTAGATGGAAATCAAAATATTCTGGAGTTCTGACAAATCCCAGCCCTGTAAGACTAGCCAAAGTTTTCAGTAGCAATGGAGAAGGTACATAAACATTTATGTGGTTCTTAATGCCATTTGACCCTTAGTGCTTGTGATTCAGCTGCACTCATCTGCTTCAGCTATCTGATACCTTAGATTCAGAAATATCGGTGAAAAACTGCTGAGACTGACATATACCAAGAGGTCAGTATAAATAAGGTCTCTGCACACTCTGATTAGAAGTGAAGCCGCGTCCAGACTGAACAAATCTCTAGTTTCTTTTTCACTAGTTTCATTGTTTCCTTCTCCTTCTGAGGGAGGAAATACAAGACAAAAATATTTTTTAATGGTATTTTGGCACTTCTGTTTCCTGTTGTGGCCAGAACCTCGAAGTTAAGAAACTTGTGACTGAAACAATTGAAGTAGCACTGGAAAAATCAAACAGGAAGCAAGAAGTAATTTTTTAAACAGTGAGGGCAATTAATCACTGAACAGTTTGCCAATGGAAGTGGTGGATTTGTTGTCATGCATACCTTTAAATCTATATTCTCTTCCTTTCTAAGGATATCTACTGTAATTTAAGGTATTAAGTTCAAGACCAGGTAATATTTTCTATCTTAACACCATTATTATAATGTTCCCTATTGGTCTTAACATCATGGAAACCTTTATAACATTCATTCTAGGACATACTATTTTACAAGCCATGGTGAATGTGTGGGAAGTGGAAAGAGCGGATATATCCTATGCTTTCATAATCTTCATGGATTAGGAATTCCACTGCAATGAAAGAAATTAGGATTTAAGTCTTTGCTTTGTTCTAGGTAGGAACTCTTTTCAGTCCCTAAATGAATGTTCTCACCTTGTGGAATTTTGTGGATTTACAATCACTTCTGTCCCACTGCCAAGCTGGTATTGTCTTCAGTAGAGATTTGAGGTAGGAAATGATGAATAAAATCTGGCTTTTGGATCCAATGTTAGGTGCCTGACTATGTACGCTTAAGGGCAGTCCTATACTCTCCTGGGCATTCTCAGTGCCTTGCTTATCCAGCTCATTCCAGATGGCCACTGCCCTTACATAGGTAACTTTTCCTCAGGAGATGATAGAAGGATCCTGAGCTTTCAGGTCATGGCCAGAAGCCCCACAGAGCACAGGACCCTGGGTGAATGCTGTAGTTTTTAACTGTTTTGTCTACAATTGCTATAACAGGCATTTAAATGCCAGAAATTCTATAGCACATTGATGCCTAGGCAGCTTAAAAGAGTCTATGACATGAAAGCTGTACAAAATGCATCCTCTAAATATTGACCTTATATCTTGTGGTAGAGTGGTCTCTTGAGTTAGGAAGCAATCTACTCTCCCGAAATGTTTGCAAATATGCATAGGATTTAAAAAATATATAATAAATTCATTGCAGGTCAAAGATGTACTTGTAGAGCAGGCTTCTCCAGATGTTGAAGGCAAGTCCAGCAAAGAAATGCACATCTGCATGAAAGCAACCCCTCACCTTCATACACACACACACACATACATATAGTAATTGAGTAAAGACAGACTATCAGTTTCACTAGGAATCTGTTTCTAATTTCAAGGAAAAAAAAAAAAAAAGGAAAAAAGAAAAAAGAAAAAATCTGGATGAGAGTGAAGAAGAGGTTTGAGAGAAGTCAAAATAACAACTTGTATTGCATGTTTTTGATGTGAATGTTTTTGACACATTTATCATTCTGGAGGAGAAAGGTTAGATGTATGCCAGCTAAAAAAAAAAAAAAAGAAGTGAGAACCATCTCCTTTTAGAAAGAGAAAACCTCATTTAAAGAATCCAAATTACATTTCTGAGCATAGCAAATTAGCTGTAAAGGCAATTTTATGGCTGTTCTCGGGAGAAAATGAGGGTGGAGCAGAATGTAAGAAGAGAGAAAATAGGCAAATTGAGAAATAAAGACACGGACTAGTTGCAACAGGAGATGAAGAGCTCTAAAGCAAAAAATTTCCTCTCATCTTGCTAATCCTGTATGAAAGGCACAATGTTTACTTTCTGCCAGGACTTTATTTGTGGCCAAACAATTTTTTTTTCTACCAGATTTAAAGCCCAACATTTTAACAAACATTCAGAACTTAAAAATGAGGCAACTGGTTGAAAAAATGAAGTTTTCCAAGTTTATGAGCATAGGAAGATATATAGTACCTATCTTTATGGTGCCTAAGCAACAGGCAAAAAGCAGAAACAACAGTAAATCAGTAACATAAGGGAGATATATATTTTTTTCAGATATATCCTGATTAAAACTATGGATAACGTTTTAAGTAGCTTTTGTTCATCTTTCTATAATCTAGATTTTAAAGTCTTTCCCGTTCTTTCTAGTTTTAGATTTGCCTTGAGCAAGAGACACGGAGTTCATCTTTACTATGAAATACACCACAAAGAGAGTGCAATATACCAGCATTGAAGAGAGAACTAAAGATGTCATTTGACCAGCTACATTAGACCACAGCAATTGAATCTCTGAAGCAATCCTGCATGAAAAAACCTATCTCTGAGCAACAATATGGATGTGATCAAGTCACTGTCACACAGTCTCTGGGCCAGAAATGGGTCTGTGATATCTTTTGCTTAGCAATATAGATACATCATCCATATTTTCATGCACTCTTTCTGTTTAGAACTGCTTTTTCTGTTACCAAGACAAAACATTATTTCCTATAAGAGACCTCCAAACAAGTTGAAAGTTAGCATGATAGAAAGAGCACTCCCTGAAAGGAGAAATAGAAGGAGATGGAGAGCTGGGTGAAGTTCTACTTGAACTCTTGAAGTTCTACATAATTACTAATATCAGTGGCGGGAACAAGGGGAAAAAGGATATATAAAAGGAGATAGCAGCGAAATTCAAAGCTCTAAGAAACTATTTAGCAATGAGCTTTTCTTGGGATTGTAACAAGACCAACATTTCATATAGGATGTCCATATTTTATGTCTGAGTACAATTCTAACAAGAGTAGGATTTACTGTAATTTTATAACATTGAAATTCATTCACATTATTACTGTAGTTTCCAGTGAAGAACTATACTTTTTTCTTTTTTTTTTTCTGAAGATTTATATTTTTAACTGTTGTGTGTTCTTTTTTGTGCTCTGTTTTTGTGAAAAATAGTTTCACTTTTATCTTTCTAACATTTTTTTTTCTTTCACTAAAACTGGAAATGGATAAATTTTAAAAATGATTTTTTCCTATATATTTAAATTTCATTTAATGAAATAAAGTTTAAATAAGATTAATGACAATGTCATGAAATAACAGAATGGTTTGGGTTAGAAGGGACCTCAAAGATCATCACTAACCTTCCTGCCATGGGCACAGACACCTGCTATTTTCCCAAGTACCCTCATCTCCATACAACATGGCTTTCAGCTCCTCCAGGGTTGGAGCACCCACAGCTTCTCTGGGCATCCTATTTCAGTGTCACTGTCCCAGTAAAGAACTTTCTTATGTCTAATCTAAATATATCCTCTTTTATTCTAAAGCCATTACCCCCTTTTTCTGCTACTGTATGCCCTTGTAAAGAATCCAACTCCATCTTTCTTTTAGGTATAGGGAGGCTGCTACAAGCTCTCCATGGAATCTTCTCTTGACCTGTTGTGTTTCCTTCTTAATGTAGACCCGGGGGTGACTGAACTTGCCCATGAGGTCCAGGGCTAAGGAATGTGAGGCTGCTCCCTTTTAGAGGGCCTCATCTGCTTGTTCTTTCTGGTTGGATGGCCTGTATCAGACCATCACTATACTGTCATGGAATCATAGAATTACAGAATTATTTTGGTTGGAAGGGACCTTTATTATCACCTCGTTCCAACCTCCCATGCTATAGTCAGGGACACCTCCCACTAGACCATGTTGCTCAATGTCCCATTCCCCTGGCCTTGAATGCTTCCACGCTTGTCATCTAATTTAAATCTGTACTACTTTGAAAAAAAAAAGACATTTGAAGTGCCAAACCTTTTGCTGAAATTTCTCTCTCCTACCTCAAGGTATCAGCTGTGTAGGTTTACTCATGAACTTGAAGCATTTTTCATGCAACAAGAATTAGGCTTGTACTTCATGAGATGAATAATGATTCTTTTGACTGTGTTAACAATCTTTCTTCCAGATACTGAGTAACCTAGGAGAGAGAACAGCAGATGGAAATAGCTACAGGTGGTTTAGGCATCTGAAACTTAACCAGCTGAGTATGACCACTCCTTCCCTTATGCTTCACTTATGGATCTAGAGTCCTATTTTTTGACCCATAGTCTTCAGGCATTTATCTTTTTGTTGCATATATAGAGGTCCTTTGGTGAATATCCTGCCTTTGAGGTTACCCTTTATTTGAGGTGAGTGGTATTATTTTTTTCCAGCAGGTGAGCCTGGGAGAAAATTTGCAGTAGCTTTGTTCAGATAGAAGTTAGAACATATTTATTCATCTAATAACTGCAGAGAAAGGGTCATGATTCATTTCACTTAAACATATATATGTATATGTGTATAACATATATATGTATGTATGTATATATCATCATTATATTGTCAGAAGGCAGAAACAAACATTGCTGAAAAGTAACTCATGTCACAGGTGGGTTTGTGCATGGACTAAGTATTTGAGAGTCTAAGGAATTGTGACCACCAAGGAGTGATGTGTCCAAAACTGTTGAAAATGCTACTCTGCAACCCAAATTTCACAGAGCTGTGTATAGCAGCATTGCAATAAAATATTCCATCCAAAATTGCTTTTAACAGCAGCCAAAAGAAGAAAAACCCTCAGATAATTCCATAAGAGGGGGCTTGGATAATTCCAAAATTCCAATAGGGGGCTTGTATCCAGTTTCTGACTTCCAATATGATCATACCTCTCAGTATCTGGAATGTAATTCAGATATAGAATATCTATATCTAAATATAGAACTAAAAGAAATACACTTGAAAAAGATGTCCTAGAAAAAATAATCATTAAATTAATAACAATTGCATTTTAGTATAGAAGGGGAAACAGTCCCACCTATGGTTATTTTTTATTTCATGAGCTCAGTAGTTATTTTTGGTGGAAAATGTTGCATATATGTATGTATGCATGTACACGCATGTGTGTATGTGTTTATTTACAGTATATGGTGTGTTTAATTAAAACCCATATAAATAGATAATACAAACATAATAAAGTTATTGCGTTAATAATAAAACTGTATTAATATATGTTACATTTGTAACATATAAAAGCTTTTTAGCTCTAGCTAGTTTGAATTCATTTGAATTGATACAAGAAAGTAGACCAGCAATACCAATCAAGACCAACACATTTTAAAATACAGAAAGAGAAAAGAAAAAAGAAAAAGAAAAAAAAAAAAAGAAAAAAAGATAGGTAAACTAATGTTTTGTGGCTAGCAAAGTGTTGTCAGCTCACAGTAATGCTCCACCCTGAGTTCAAGGCCAGGTGGTGCTGCTGAGGTTCTCATTTCCAAAATTTTCATGGGAACTTCCTTGGGGTTTATCTCTAACACATGATCTTTTTGGATGGTAGTTAGAAATTTAGAAACTCCAACCACTTTTGTGCCTACCTGATTCAGTCTTCTAGCCTTTCAGAAACAGAATTAGACACATACCATTACAATGTATGTTTTCCAAGTGACAAGCCCCATACGATCCTCTTAATGTTCAAATGCAAGGATGCTTTCTGAGCTCATCTATGAAGTATTGTTCCTCAGGGCATCGTTATTCCTTTTTGCATTTTAACATCACTATCAACTCATTCAATGATTTATCAATCATTTACAGATAAGATTATTGCTTTAAAAATATTAGAGATAATCCATCTAAATATGCTGTACTGTATGCTCAGAACATTTTGAATAGGTTGCATAATGCTCTGGTATACATGGCCTTCCTGGTCTGAGGTTAATAAATTAAAATAGTTAATGCTAGGGACTTAAAGTAAATGCAAGTTTATTTCTGATGCTGAAATATGAACCAATGCCTTGGTAAAAAGTATAACAAATCTTAGTACCTATGGAAAGGAGGGATTCTTATCTAAAGGGAGTAAGATATGCAAATAGAAAGTTATTTCTTTTATTTTTTCTTCATAATTACAATGCTTTCATAAAACTGCTGCTTTCTAAGGAAACACTCAGCCCTGCAGGGGTTAATGTCTCTTCTTGCCACCTTCCTTTACAATCTAAAAGTTAGGAACATGTACACTCATATGCATGCAGCAAATAAAGCCTCCACTTGCATTATAATCTCCACAGGGACAGTCAACTGGGAAAGACAAATTCATCAGTGTACTTCTGGGTTTTTTACATAGCGTAATGCTATTAAACTAAACATCATGTAGACAATGAACGTTACAACAAAATACTGATTCTGTTTATTAGCTGCATGACTTTTTTTGAGAGGAAGCACATGTCACATTTGTTTCAGACAACCGCATCGGGGTCCCACAGCTCTGATTAAATATGTATCCTTTGTTCAGCTGCATTGGAGTCAGTTTTGGCCTACATACACATTTCGTTAATATTTTAAATAGGAAAAACAACAAAGAGAGGAGAAATTAACAGTTGCTGAACTTCTCCAATTACTGCTAATCACATTTACACCCTGGGGTTTGCAGAATTAGAAATCAATTGGTGGCTTCTCCTTTCTACAGCAGGCAGTAAATGCGACAATTTAGAAAAAGAAGACATCTCAATTCAGCCTAGATACCCTTGTAAATATCCCCCTGTGAATTTATTACTTCGGTGTTTGATGTGACATAAAGATTATATGGCATCATTTACTAGAATGATAAAGTGTTCTGTGTGATTGATACTGAGAGAAAAGAAAAACATGGTATCAATCTTTTTTATACATAAATATATTTTTCTTTCCATTGAACCTGAGGCATTTAGAAATTACATCCCAAACAAAAGTATGCAGTGAAATCATGCTAGAACATTTGTTGGTCTACTTATTTTCCTTTCAAGGTTGTGATAAATGAGGTTTTAGAAAAATCTGCACCAAATACAATGTCCTCTGATTTGTTTTATGAAGCAGAGAATATTTTTCCCAGAATCTAATGGTGATCTAACCATGCCAAATTGGTAAGAGAATTACTGTCAGTGTCACTTAGTATGATCTTTATTTGAAGAGTTTCTTCTTAAATGCTTAGATAAACTCAAATTGGCCATGTATTTATTTTGAGCATCATAAATGATGAACCAGTAGGGTCAAGCAATCCAAAGCTACTTAAGATTCCTTAATCTGGGAAGAGCCTTAGCAGGGTGCCGTCAAGCAGCATCTTGCAATGAGTGCATGCAAATGTGCATGAGCTTATAAACACATGGCTGCAAAACTAAGCTCCTATTCACTGTTTCTCATAGAAGATGGAAAGAAACGATATCATCTGAGTAAAAACTAATGTCTAGGGAGAGAAAATAACCCTTTTTATAGTTCCTGGAATAGTCGATCAGCAGGTAGGGCAATAAATTAATGTCTGGCGAAAGGCTGGTGTGGAGGAAAATTCACACCACTTAGCTTTTTGATTCTTTGAAACAAGACTAAACGTCTACTTTTTTTATGGTAATAAGCAATGTGAAATTCTTTTACAAAGTTTATCTTTGCATGTGCTTTTAGACTCCACCAAAACAAAAAACAGTAGAATGAAATGAAAAATAATTATGTGGTAACGAGAAAGGATGAGCCTGTCAAACCATTCTAAACTTAAAATTCACTTCACTTTTGCACTGACTTCAAGAAAATGAAATCCAGACTTCATTGTTTATTTGAACCATCTATTACTCGACAGTTTAAACTTGCTGCAAAGGTTCTCTTTAGTATTCCTTGAGTACATATGTTGACAAAACTCAACAAGGGATCTTATGAAGTATCCAGCCAGCTCCATTGTTTCAGTGAGTAACACTCAGACCTCCAATAAAATATCATATATGACAGATACTGCTCTGCGGCTTAAACAACATTTTTTAACAGGGATGTTTTTATTTTGAAGTCTAGTATTTTATGTGATGAATGGAAAAATATGCAGTTGACCTTTTTTGGGCACAGAAATCTCTTAAATTTACAGGTTGATTTCAGAGGCATGAAGATCTAAATATCAGACTAAATATTTCCTTGAATCTTGAAAATGATTATTTAGCATGAGGTAGAAAATACTGTTTTTCTACATACCAAAATAAGATGGTTGAAAAATCTTCTGCTTAACTTTAATATTGTAATTATATAAAATGCTATTGAATATACTAAGAGATTCTCATGTTTAAGACTACTTATCAGATAAATGATAATATTTTAGTAAAATTCATGGTTACATGACCTTATTTCAGTTGTGCACAAAGAATAAATGAATCTCAGAGAAGCTGCTAAGCAGTTTAATGTTAATGTAGCTGAATGTTCAGCCACTGAAAGATTTTACTCAGATCTTATATAAAACAGTTTTTGGTTTGATTCTTATAATTTCATGTCCATATGTCTCTCTTTACATTTTATATGTTGGTTCTCTTACATTGGGAATGTGAATCAGGCATACCATCTAGAATTCAGGTGTAAACCATCCCAGTGGTGGGAAGATTAATACAACTGAAGGAAGATATATGAGTTTCTCACATGATAAAATGATTTGAAAGTACTAATATTTTGCAAGTTATATTGCAAGTCTATTCACATTAGATACGTCCATGACCTTTTTTCTTAAGGTACAGCATACCTTGAAATTTGGCTGAAGCTCCGTAGCTACTTTGCCTGCATTTGCCTAATGGCCCATGAATCTTTTCTAACCTTTTAGCAAATCTAATTTCAGCATGAAATTTTTAACATAATTTTGAGTTTTTAAGAAAGGTCTCATGCTGTTAACTGAATTTTCGTCTCTAATAATGTCAAAGATAAGAGGAAAATTATTATTTTTTTTTTTAACCACTAGTTAAAATTCATCTAATCTCTTTACTGCATTCCCAGTTTGGATTCAGTTAACCTGGTGAAAATTAGATTTTTATTACTTTGTGGCAGTTTGTTATCTTGTGGGTAAGATTGGAGAACTGCCAACACTGTCAGCACTGGCCACTTAGCTAACTGATTGACTTAGTAGGATGGTACAAATCCCCATTTTTGGGAGGGCAGAGGATTGGACAACCAATAATATTCACCAGATTTTTGCAAATACATAAAGTTTTCTGTGTCCTTGATGTGACAAAATACATAGCTATCAGCAATAATATTTTCTTACTGATTTGTGCAGCAGCTAAATACTGTTCGCAAAACAAGCACATAAATAAGAAAAGAAAGCAAACTTTTTTCCATCTGTTGTGGTTTCACCCTGATGGATGGCTAAATTCCACCACACTGCCCTTTCGCTACCCTGCCTCAGACGAAGAGGGGGAGAAAATAAGTTTGAAAAGGGCTCAAGGGTCAGGATAAGAACATGGAGATCACTCACCAGTTACTATCACCAGCAAAACAGACTAAATGTAGCAAAATTAGCATGAATTAGTGACTACTCCTATCAGGCTAGAGCAGTGAGGAACTAAAAGCAAACTGAAAACACTTAATCGTCTAACTCAAGAGTTTGACATCTAAACTGCTTCTGTTTATCACCAAAACAAACAAACAAGCAAAAAGACACTCCATGTCTCCCAGACATCTTCCTCAGATTACATGAACTTATTCAAATTAGATAAAATGAATCCATCCTGTGTATGTAGAGGGTTTTTTGTTTGATTGGTCTGTTGGTTATTTTTGTTAGGTTTGTTTGTTTGTTTGTTTGTTTTTTTCCCCTACTTTTCTGTTTTTATTGATCATTATTAGTATTGACTCTGGAAATGTATCTTGTATTGTGTCTGAGAGCAGTGGGACTTTTGGCCAATCTTGTTTAGGAAAAGAAGCACTAGAATTGGCTGCCAACTGTCAACAAAAATCCCTTGAACTCAATGGTTTGATCCTGCAAACTTGTGGAAATCTGAATGAGCTCACAGCCCACATGGGAGAAACACTTCTTTACAAAGCTTGGGTTGATGCCATAGAGGACCATGCACATGATGAGTGTGTTTCTTTAATGACCCTACTGTCCTCTCAGGAGCAATAGTAGTAAGTATTATAAGTCAGTGCTTTTTACTAGTAGCTTTATTAAGTATATGAGGAATTACAGGAATGAAGAGTCAAAACTTTAACCTTCAAATAAAAAAATTGAGAATTTGGGAAAATTTTTAACCAAAAAATATTTTTATTTATATTTTAACTGTGCATTTATCAACATATCAAATCTGTGTTCACAATAACTGTGAATCTAATTTTGCTTTTCCAATTCATAATCTCACGTCTCTGAAGAAAGCTTACACTTCGGCAGGATTTTCTTGCTCTTTTTGTAGAAGTTTCCAGAATGGCCAATAAGTAAATCTAACCAT
Source organism: Cyrtonyx montezumae (assembly GCF_038088225.1). NCBI lineage: Eukaryota > Metazoa > Chordata > Aves > Galliformes > Odontophoridae > Cyrtonyx > Cyrtonyx montezumae. The sequence goes on from NW_027072047.1 coordinate 611,482, forward strand.
TCTCTAGAGGTACTTAAACTGGCACATTTCACAGGCAATAACTTCAAACACATCCAGAGCTAGGTCATTGCCTTGAGTACCAGTAATCCATCTATTCTGCTCAAGGCTATTGAGCCAAGTTTCCATTATTGTGATATACATCCAGCTCCTCCCCTTAGCAGACTTTCCTACTATTAGCCACCTCCAGTGTGTGCCTAGAGACACAGAGGGTGCATGCACATAAGTGATGAAGAAAAAACAGGTGTATCTAACTAACCTTAGAAAACACATCTTTGGGGTAAAGGAGCTTGTTGAGCAGTGTATACGTCTTATCCCAGAACTATATAATTGAGTGATTACAAACATATTTCAACATATCCAACTTAAATGTAGTTAGTGTTTTTGCTCCTTCTGCTTTGACATGAGTAGTACATTAAAATAAACATTCCACATCCTAGTCATCTTGTAGCTCAAACAGATAGGTCATATGCAGGATAACTCACTACCTTGCCCTCTTCTTTTTTATCTAGTCAACCTTCACTTTTCCTCTAGCAAACTGAGAACAGATTTCTTTCTTGGATAATTAACTCTAAACTGCTTTCTACTATCACATCTTCAAGCTTGCCCCTTAAATATTATGTGCATGTTAGTGAGATAATGAGTGCAGATTTCAGATTCACTTCATTTTCCAGGTGGAAGAACAGAGATACAGAAATGTTCACATTAGAATTTGCCTTACCTAGCTTTAAACAACTCAGAATTAAATCCCCAAGCTAGTAATTTTAGGCAACCTTTATATTCATAAGGCAGCTGCAGAAAGCAATTATTTGACCTACCTTATGCTGAGATGAATTATCTTCCTTCACTTTTATTAATTACAAAAATCTGTTGTTGCTAGAGTGTAAATACATACCCATAGATGTGTATAGATAAAAAATGTCATCAAAGCAACTGTGTAACTGAGATAGTAGTTTATATTCCTTGACAGGATTTCAGCGTAGGCACTTTCTCATCTGAAGGCTTAATTTTAAATATTACCAACCATATTTTTTCAGGTGCAAATGAGTATTTCTGAGAAAAATCTTAAAGAAGACGTGGTTTGCTCTGTATAAATTAAGATGAACCAAATTTTAAAGTAAATGAGATATCTTTACAATGGAACATAAATTTTGATATGTGTCTCACCAAAAAAAAAAAAAAAAAAGAAATACAGAGAATGACAAATACTTTCATGAAGGTAGCTACTCTGTATACATGAAAATACAATAATAGTATTTAACTGTAGAAGGAAACTAAATAGTACAACTATTTTCTGGTATAGAGGCAGAAAGGGCACACTGCTGGCTCATGGCTAATAAGGTCCTTCTTCAAGATATCCTTTTCAGCGTGTCAGTATTGATATGGTTATTCTTTCCCAGGTATAGAACTCTACATTTGCTTTTGCTTAACCTAATCAGGTTCCTGTCCACTTAACTCTCCAATTTGTCCCAATTTTGCTGAATAGCAGCAGAGCCTTCTGGTGTGCCTGAGGCTCCATCCAGAGTTTTTTCACCAGCATTATTTTAATAATGCCTCCAAATAATATAACCTCAAAATCTAGGAAGATCACCAGTTCTCTTTTAAGAATTTACCTTAGACATATTTTCAAAATTCCCCAGAGTAAGTTCTTGTGACTGTTGCTTGGGTAGCCAGTACCACATCAGGAGAATTCTGGCATTATACAAATACAGATTACAGTAATGACACGACTTACCCTGAATTAGAAGTAGAGTATCAGTGAGAAAGCAAAGCTGAAATGTAAGCAGGGCTTTGGAAAATATTTATTGTCTAGACCAATTATTCTAACATCTTTTTGCTATTAATTTAAGCTCTTATATCACATGCCCAAGTTAGTATTTGCTGATAATGATATGCGCCTTTGTGATGAGAGATTGGCCACAAGTACATGATAAACCTCAAAATAAACTCTGGAACTGAAGTTACCTCTTTTTATATACAAAACATGTTTTTAACCACATCACTTCCATCTGCAGGTTTTCTTTAAATTCCTTATCAGAGTCAGGAATTAGTAACTCTGGAGGCACAGTATACCAAACTAGGTTGATTGCTGTTCCATTAACACATGAAAAAAGTGAAACAAGAACAAATGAAAAAGAAGCCACTCACTACAATTCTTGATCATAGCATGAGGACTGTTCTGAAAGTAATGCCTCCTATTTTACTATGTTGACTCTATATCAAAGGCAGATGTTGATGGTATGACAGTAGAGACTGAATTTACACCAATAGATGATCACATTTTGTTGCCATCTGACAGTTGGTAATGGGGGGGCAGGCTGGCAAACTTATGTCTGACATAGAAGTGTACATGAAGCAAAGGTGTGTCACTGAATCCATCTATGCAGAATAAATGGCATCCACTGACATTCACTGATGCTTGCTGAACATTTATGGAGACCAAACAGTGGATCTCAGCATAGTGAGGCTTTGGATGGTGTGTTTCAGCCATCAGTCACCTCCACTGCTGCAGATTTTTATGGGAGTAGCATGCATGCTTTTTTTTCATCAGTGGTGAAAATGCATAGCTCATGATGGTGACAATGCTGAAAAATGGTGTTTTGTAGCTGCAAATTTGCTCTATCAAATAGTGTTATTTTGCTCATTGTATCTGTTGTAGTTTCCATGGAAATAAATAGGCATTACTTCTGGAGTGACCTTTGTATACTCTACACATGGGTATTTGTAAAGAGACAGAAGGAATACCTACTTCTGCTGGCTTGCTTGAAATGACTTTCAGGCAATTGTAAAATTTTCCTTAAAAATTAGTTTTGGAGCTTCCAGCTCTCTCAGCTCCTTTCTGATTCCTTGTTCAAGGGTTGTGCCAGAAATCCAACTGCATCATCCTTGTCAGAAGCAGGTGCAACAGCCCGACAATAATCCAATAAAAATCCTATTAGCTGTGTCTCCATGACACTCCTGGTATCCATGGGACCCACAATATCTTTAATGCAGACAATAAATCCAGACCATTTCCTCCTTCAATTGCTCCCAATATGGCTCCACTCCTAGTACTGTTCAGCTAACCTTTTGTTGCCACATTTTCTTATGAATGCTGAATCACTCTCTAATCTTTACAATGAAACAAATGGAGTCCCCACTAAGTGAAACACATCAGTCAAGTTTAGTTATCCAAGCACAATTGCATCCAGGTGCATTGTTGTGGATTACGAGCAGCAGAGACTAAACATTGACTATGAAAATATCAGTTCTATGTCTGAAAAGTTTAGGGAAGGCTTTAAGGCAATTACTGTCTGATCAAAAAATCCTAGATTAACCCTAAAATGCCCAGAGCAAAGTGTGCATCAATAGATTGGAAGTATATCTGTATATGGTTAAAAGGCATACAGTGAGTTAAAGCAAAATAACTTCAAATTTAAACCAGTACAACAGTTTAAACAAACTTATTAACAAAAGTATGGACAAACACATGAAAGATGTGACAGTATCTCATCTTCTTGGAACTCATAAAAGCTATGAATGCTCAAAGGAATTTGCTAATCACAGATTTGTTAATAACAGTAGCTGACTCCAGTTAACCACTCATAAGAGATAGAGTGTTATTGCCAAATGAAAGGATAATTTATTGTTCAAACAACACCTGCCAGAAGTCCAGCTTCCATCTGTGCATGGCCCTGTGGCAATTCTCATTGTAAGACACCTCCATCGCTGTCAGAAGAGCCCCTATGAGCATCACTCAAACACATCAAGATCCTCAGTATGCCAATGGCTTTCTTCATTTGTAAGTCCAGAGCCTACCTGCAGAGTGGGAGATGATGGGGGACAGAACTTGGAGAACTTGGAGACCATTTCGACATCTCCATTTGCATAGGAGCAAAGGATTGAACTTCATTCAAAGAACCCAATATTTGGTGAAAAATTGGATGGGATAAAAATCAAATTGCAGCTCCTTCTTTTGCAGTTTCTTCTCAGCAATTCAAAATATTTTAAAATAATGAATTATAGAGAGTGGGTTTAAACTCTATGTTCGTATGTGTGATCACTCTGCAGAAAAGGCAAATTTTAACATGTAGTTAAAAGAACTGCCATGTGATTGCGAATTACTTAACTAAAGGCAGAGAATATGCATAGTCAGGCTATTTAAAATTCACTACACTTTGCTGTGATTTAGTCTACCTCTTTAATTACTTTTTACAGCTGGCTGCTTAGAATTGCACATTGTTTATAGACCTATTTCCATAGAGGTCTTTTCGTATGATCCAATTCTGAGGGAAACTGAATAACTCTTGTGCTCTCATTCCATTCCAGGCTCAGCAGTAGCAGCCAGCATGGAAACAAGAGCTTATGAATGAGAAAAGGGTGGAGGACATCCTCCTAAGGCAAATCTATATTTCTCCAAGAACTTTGTGGGTATAATAAGCATTATATATGGCCAACAACATTGTCTCTATAACTACATTCACAAAAACAATGAATATTTGTCCTGCAAGGCTGTCTTGTCATATACCCTACCCTTCTTTCACCTAACAGAAGGAAGAACCTTCATCAAGACTGTAAGTCTCATTGAAGATGAGTGAAGCTCTGGCCTTGTTGTCTGCTTATATGCTCTATTTGATACACAGAGCAAAAATAAAAAATAAAAAAAAAACTTTTTTTTTCTCAGGTTCTGAAAGTAGATGTGATTATTGGCATTTGCCAAGGCCATGTGGTTGTCTATAAATTGGAGAAACTTAGCAATTTGCTGTTTTAGAGAATTGCAAAATAAACAAACAAACAAATAAATAAATAAATAAATAAAAGGAGAGAACAAGGACTTATAACTTAATACTAACAATGCATTTGCATTTGAGCTCTGAATTAATCCCACATGGAAAATTTAAGTTCTTATTCTTTACAAATTTTAGTTAATGATATAGATCATTTGTAGTAGCCCGTATTACATGTAACAAAAACAGCCAAGGGATTAGGTGCAGACTAAGCATTTAAGCGGACAGTCTCAGTTCCAACCATCTTTACAAGCACTGGCAGGAAGTTAAGAGGGACTGAACAGGAAGTGGGATGCCAGCACAGAAACCATTCATTGGAATGCATAGTGTTCACACTGTTGAAGTCCTAGAAGGCATTCTCTGTATCAGAAGATCAGATCAGACAACCTCAGCCACAGTTTTCATATTGCCAGGACTCATCTAAAAAAAATCCTTCCCAATGGCATGAGAATCCTGCTTAAAATTAGGATCTTTTCTGTTTACTCTTCTTTTGATGGTACTCCTGATATCCTTTGTTTTTTTTTTTTTTTTTTGTTTGTTTGTCTGTAGTTCCTGTTGTCTCAAGCCAAAATTTGTATGTGGTCAGCTCATACACATTTCTTGCATAAATGCTGTCCTTTCAGTTCTCCTCTCCTTAGAGAATGCAGACATTTCCTTGCCACCTTTGCTTTTACTGTCTGGGCAATTCAATGAGATTTTGTATATGCTCATTCAGCAGTTCCTGTTTCTGAGTTTCTCCACTTCTTTTGCTAGACTTGAAAGCCTTCTCCATAATACTTTTAAACACAAATTCACTCTTGAAAACAGGTAACAAGAAGTAAACCACACTCGAGATCAAACTTCTCTAACAACTTGATTTTAATAGAATCTGGTATTTTTCCAGGATTTACCTCAAATTTTTGAAAAGGGGTATCCATCATCTTCTAGATACAGAATGCACTCCATAAGCCAGTTAATTTAGATGAAAATGAAGGAATTTTCATCCAATGACAAACTGATGGGAAACCAGAAACAGTTCTACTTTTAGTCTTAACAGATAACAAGAGATTTTTGGCAAAACCCAGAAAAGAACTGAAGAAGAGGGAAAGCCCATTCCTGACAGTGAGATAAGCAGAGTGGTAGAGCATTCTCATGTTGGAAAGAGGAAAGGATCTGTTGTTTCTTCCTTCTTGCATGTGTGTTAATGATCTCTAAAAGGGAGAACCAACAAGACATGTTTGATCTGGTGAAATGTGACATACTCATTATTCTGCCATTTCTGCTAAGGGAATGGAAACCTTGGCACCCAGTATGTTGAAAGGTTGTAGACAATAACAGATTAATTATTTTTCAGCTAAGATTTCCATATGTCATATAGAATCTTTCTACAAACACTGTGTTTGTTCAAGATCTCTGAAATACGAACAGTTTTTGTATCACATTAATGATATGCAGAGTTCTCATGGAATTTTATTTTATTTTTTTTGCTTCAAAGTTACTATGTGGAGCTCTTTGGGAAAACTGAGGATGAGAAGTATTTAGCTGAAATAAAATGTAATCACTTATTTAATGTGCAGAAAATGCACATGCAAAATTTTATTCCATTCATGTCTTCCCATCCTACCCAAAAAGTCTGTAATATCTTAGCTTTAACATAATATTTACTTGGGTACACACTTATAAAATAGTAATAAGTCCTAACAGAGCTTTGTGAAAGCTATGCATTAACAAACAAATTCCTATCTCTAAAACCTCACATCTCCAACGTCATCCCTTCTGATGATTTTTAAAGTTCACATCTCTTTCCTTTATATGGATGTCTTCTCTCAGCCCCTTATTTTCCTTCTCAAGCATCTCAGAAATGAGTATCCCCAGAAAGACGTTCTTTTTAAACACTCTGTCAAATAATCTTCAATACTACTTTTTATTATTATTTTGCATTCCCCCATGCTTACGGTAACTTTAGGATTCACCACCTCTTGAGCCAGCAGCATACTCTGTCACTTCATTTGCCACTCTGATACAGTTCACATTTACCCTTCTCTCTCTGGCATTCCAGCAATGACATTTTTGTGCTCTTATATTCTGATTTCACTGAAATGCTGCTTCCTGTGGCTGTTCTTGTCTCTACTTGAGTGACAGAAAGATGAGAAGCAAGTAAATTAGTAACTGCAATCCAAAAGTACTGGAGATAAAATATTTTAAACTGCTGCATGAAAAGATGACATAATCTAATCTGAGTAAGCCAGATTTTTTGTTGATCAGCTATTCTCATTATGTCTTAACTTGTCAGAGAAGACCAGGCTCAACAAAGTTCCTAGCACTTTTAGGTATTCAGCCTAATTATCAACAAAATGCTCTGGGATTGAGCTTCCCTTAAAGGAACAGGATACCTTCAATAACAGCATCTCTACATAAGTGTTTCAGCATCCAAAGAAGTTTGACTATGTAAAAGCTTACCTTAGATTGGAAAAATATTGATATATTCTGTGACTAAGGATATTCTAACACATAGGAGTCATGATAGTAATTGTAAAAAACAATATTTTCCCTTTTATTTGCTCAGGGCATTCCTGCTGAACCAGTTCCTCAGACAAACATATTTTGATCACTTTTACCACTGTATGGCACACCTTCCTTGGTGTCAGCCTGACAAATAAATCCCAACACATAGCTGTTTGAATCCCTTACATTCATTCTGCTATCTAATAAAGTTTCTTATGGCATGGTATGTACACAATCAGGTCTGGGATATGTACAGTCTTTTTAATCCCTTTTAGTGTGGACACCTAAAGTTGGAGTATAGTAACATAATATCATATGTAGGAATAACAAGTCATACCAAAGACTTATCTAACCTATTAACTTACCCCCAGTAGCATTAATAGCAGATGCTATTAATTACTGTGTGAGCAATGAAACAGAATAGTACCTTCATCTTGGCATAACCTCCTTATGCTGCCATCCTATGAGCTTTCCAAGCACCAGCTTGTTTACCATCGACTGTTTTAAGAATATCTGACCTCCACAATATGTTCAGGCAATGAGTTAATAGCTTAACCATACATTTGAATGCAAAATTATTCATCATCACTTTGCTTTAAATCTACTTCCTGAGATTTTCTTCCAGTGGCCTCTGATAGTTATTTGTTAACTGTGAAAAAAGATAAAATAACTATGTACTTTCCCAATAAAGCATTTGTGATTTTATGAACATTAGTCATAAGCCTCCATCTACCCTTGTCTCACTTTGAAACTGTTAAGAATTAAGAACTGCCTAGCTTCTCCTCAAACAGAAGCCAATCTTTTCTACTATATACATCCAAGACTGATTTCAAAAGTAGGCAATTTTGAAAACTTGATAACTTTGATATCATTTTCCTGGCTGAATAAACCTGTCACTCTCAGCAGTTCTTTGTAGGAGAGGTGCTCTCGTCCACTGAGCTTCTTCATGGTCCTCTATGGACCTGCTCCAACAGTTCCAAGTCCCTCTAGTGCTGGAGGCCCCATGCCTGGACACAGTACTCCAGATAGGGCCTCACAAGAGCAGAGAAGGACAATCCTTTCCTTACCCCTGCTGGCCATTCCTCTTCTGGTGCACAATTACAAAGAATTTTGACTACAGGTGAATGAAATCTGACACTTTCATCAGTGGTGTTCAGAGGAAAATTCCTCTGACTACATTCAGGCATAAATTATGATAAGCTGAATTATGCACTCAATTTAACATTGCGCTGTATGGAGTCTTGAAACTTGAGTCAGACACATGAGCAGTATAGCCACCTTCCATCAGGTGAGAGAAACTCCAATATTGTTGTCCATATAGAGTCTCAACTCCTGGATAAACATGAAATTTTTTAAATAAAAGCCCTGATGGAAGAGGAGCAAGTTCAGGCCTTCTCTTCCCAAAGGCATGACACAGGATGCAATGAGCAGAGAGTGATATTCACCTCCATTTACCACTACTCATTTAACCAGCCCAAAAAATGAATCACTTGCAATTTCTGCTATTAAAAATATACTGAAGTTAAATCACCTTTCATGCAGTTGGTTTTATATATGGCTAAATGCAGTCAGAAATACACTGAGAACCAAAGAACAGCCACAGAGTAAACCTTCATTTCCTAAAATTGGCTCTGGGAAGATTTATTTTAACTATCAGCCAATAGAAATAGTAGCTTGAAGTATTTGGTCATACACGCATCCTGCAACAAGTGTAAATTACAAAATGATTTACACGAAAAATGGAACCAGCCAGATGTATATTTCCTCTGTTTATCCAATTTACTCAGTCTTCCCTGAAATTTGTTAATAATAAAGTCCTATTTCATTCCCTCTTCCCATATGCCCCATTACTAACAAATAATGAGACTTTAATACTTTAATTAATAACTTCTGGTGAGTCATTTATCATAACATTAAATAGCATAAAGACCTAATTAAGCTGCTCAGTGAAATTTCTCTCTGACAGATGCCTACCTGTTCATACAAAAGTCACCCTAATTCTTAAGAAATAGCTGAATGTCTTAGACATTTTTCCTTATGCAGCAGTCCTATCTTGGTTTTGTTTGTTTCTAACTTTTAATAATGCTGCAATCCTAACTTGAAAGAAAGCAACTGCTGAGCAAATTAAAATGTTGTAGAATGAAAATACTGTCCAACCTTTTACTGTGGTAAAAGTGGTGTCTCAGTTTCAGTTTCCTATCATCGGGAAAAGAAATTTGGAAGCATCCTATGATGCTCCATTCAAAATAAGTCCCATTTTTAGGCAGATCTGAGAGCCGGCATGCCACAGTTCAAGTTTCATTAAGGCATTTTTTATTTCCTGAAATAACACAAAACATTTTTTTTCCAAATTCAAACCCAACAAACTCAGAAAGAAACATCATCACCATACAAAAGCAATCCTCCCTGCTTCATGACTTAAAATATATTTCTTTAAAAAAGGAAATGCACCTCAGGGCTATTGCTGCCAGAACCACCTCGAGTGAGTACTATCTTCTACCTTCCTCTGAAATTCATCTTACTTGGAACTCTTGATGACTAGACTTGGTAAAGAAAAGAAAAAGTCACTATATTGTGTAGTATTTTTTATATTTTTACATACCATAATATAAAAAATAAAACTTGTATCAATGTAAGTGATAATGAAATAGTATCTACTATGATTAGCTGAATTGTATCTAAATATTCCTGTCCATGAAAGCAACTGTAGTATTTTAAGATGGAAAACTGAATAAATAAAGTGGTAACTACCTGCTTAAACCACATTCTGGGCTTTCTGAAGAAACATTTACTTTCTTGGGTATTAGTTCAGTCTCTAAGGTTAATTTATTTAACACAAACATTAAAAACTATACCTGAACAAAATACAAAGATCAAATAGCATTTTCCTAATTAGGGCTGTCAGATATTCTAGAAAGATATCTATCTTGGTTGCAAAGTTAAAACTTGGTTATATAAAAAATGTTTATCTTAGTCAGGTCTTGAGTCAGCCCCTAACTAAATGCTGCCTACAGCTCAACAAGGTTCCAGATGTACAGGCTAAAATATATCTGATCAAATTTAGGCACTGAAAATTGAATTTGCCACTTAAATTTCATGTACCTACAGTGTTGATCTGTATATTGAAGGTAGTTAATGTGGTCTCATTTCCTGTTGGTGGAAATCTAATCTATACAGGTTTAGGCAGTTCTATCTGTCTGTGCAAACATTTGCTTTAGCATGACTTGAATCATACCTTCTATTCCACTGACTGGAAGGGGAGCTAACGATGCTTGGCTAGTGAGGTGATAAAGACACCTGACTTCCCTATAGCGTTGTTTGGTCACATTGATGCCACTGCAGCATTACAGGTATCACCCCTACAGCCAGTGGAGAGAAAAAAGTACTTTAAAATGCTATTCATCAAATCCTCAAAATTTACATTTAAAGTAGGTTAGATGGATAGAAAATGACCTGTTTCTCTTGGTTGATGGAAAAGGACCCTAAAGAAACAAGTTCATTTCTAGATATCTACCATTTTGATGTCTAAGGCTAAAAGAAATTTCTTCATGAGAAGCAGTGTTGAAGTAGCTCAGCAGTTTCTTACTCTGAAGGCAGCCTAGAGCTGCCTGTCAGAGTCAGTGCTGATTTCCTTCTCCTTGCTAAGTCAATCTCAGTTCTTGTATTTAGTAAAGCAAATAATACAAAATGTTACTGGATTCAAGCTTTGAAATTATGTGTAAAAAATGTTTCACAAAATGAAGTTCAACAGACTTTTCTGTTACCTCATACTGGAATACTGGACGTGATTGGGTCTCACTTTGATTTAAAGATATAAATTACAGAAGAACTTCCCAGTCCCACTCCCTGGACCCATTCAACACCAGCAACCTGGACCGGTGGGAGGTGTCCCTGCCTACAGCAGGGGGTTGGATCTTAATGATTCCTTTCGACCCAAAACATTCCATGCCTCTGAATCTGTGTTATAATGTGGTTCTAGTTTACCACTGGGTGTATATGCTCCTTAAAAAATTACTTTTTCAAAAGTCTTTTTCCTGGAATGAACTAGATGATCACACATCATTTTTCATAAGCTTTCTTAATTAGGTTAAGCAGATTAGACATAATACCTTTTTCATTTTCTGGAGGATGAAAGATAGCTTGCTAAAACACAAATTATTATCCTTTATGTTAGAAAGTGATGCTAGTTTTCTTTCCTCTCACATCTCTCTGACTATATATATACATATTAAATGTTATGTACAACATAGGACAATAATACTTTGTGATTGCCCATTTTCAACTCAAGATAATTTTGCTCTTACACATAAGAGCAAACAGAATCCAGCAGCATGTTACTTAAAACAGTAAAACCTGAGCAGCATCCACAGCCTTCACAATAATTCTGTTCATATCCAGAAATATTCTTATTTGGTTCAGAACAGCCCCAGTTTTTCAGGGTTACCAGTGAGACCAGCATTAGATAATACACACAGTCTGTAAAGGAACACACACTATTCTCCTCCTGATATAAATACTATTTGTGTTATTAATGTATGGAAAATCTTCCCATATAGAAAACTCACATGTACACACACAGTACATGTAAGAAACTCACAGCTGTTATCAGCTGCACATAATTTCTCTCATTCTTTACCCAGGTGGATTTTGAGTCACTGGTCCACAGTATCTGCAGTGTTGTACAAATAATATAATCCACAAATTCTCTGCTTTAAGAAACCAAAGAATTCATCTACGAAAGGGGTAGAACTCAGGTTTTCCCTTTGATGTCATTGTCAAGCTGAATAGGGAGTGCTTTATATGTAACAGGACTTCTCTGTCATAACTGTATGATAAGGAGTAGGTTGTCATTCTGGTCTTGATGATTGTGTATATGTCTGCAATGCAAGGAACTTATGTTTTGGACTTGTAGATTTCAAATCTGTGGAATAACTGCATCAATCTTTTTCTTCATTTGCTTTCCTCTCTCATTAAAAAAAATAATAATAACAAAGAGAAAGTGGAAATTAAATGACTGTTTCTCAACCTTTGAAAAATGTGGATGACATTTTTAAGCTTCATTGCATAGAATGTTGGAAAAGCAGATAGTTTGAAGTCTCTTTCTGATTTTGAAATCTATTAGTCTCCAGTTAAGTGCAGAATTGTAAATGAAAGCTTGAATTCACTTCCATATTTGATTGATCATTTCGTTAATGCAGAATCTATTTTTAATATATTTGAATATTACAATTTGCTGCCACTATAATAGTATTTATATTACTATTGCTGTAGTTATTAGAATTAATATTTGGTCAAGTGATGCTATGAAAGCAGCCAGACCTTTCCTCCAGTCCTCATATCCAATTGCACGACACCAGATGTCTGAAATCTACAAATTCTCTTGTCACAATCCTCAAAAGTATAGTTTCATATAGAATCCAAACAGTGAGAGGAAGGAATATAGACAGGAGAGGGGAAAAAAAAAAAAAAAAAAGTCAGATTTAAAACAGGCTTTGAATTTATCCAGGGACAATCCTCACTCCAATATTATTTTTTTTCTTGGTGTGTATGATCATGTGAGTTCATTAAAAAAGCAAAAAGCAAAAACAAAGTGAAATAGAAAAGAGCTTTTTCCATTCCTGCAGGGTAAGTTCCTGACACAGTTGTGAACTTGACAGCCAGCCATCTATATTTGATGGGACTTGTCATCAGCAAACCTCTGAATTAGCTGAAAACACATCTCCCTGTTTTGACTGGAGTCAGATTGATTCCTTCACACTTTAAAAGTCTGTTTTTCACCTCCTGGCACCACTGGACAGGTTGCAAATCATAATCACAGTAATTATTGAGCAAGTTTCTGGATATTAAGCATGCCAAGGAGGAGGGGTCAGGCAGTGGGAGAGAAGATGTATGAGGGGCAGAAGGAGACCACAAGAGCTTTGGAGCAGAGTTTAGCAGTAGCATTGCTAGGTTCCACTGGGTGTGAATTAGATTTAATATCCTCATGTAATTACAGCCTGTCTGATACAGTGCTGAGAAGCATGACTTGCTTTTATTTCCTTTTGGCACTGAGGAAGTGCAACAAGTTTTTTGAGGGACTAACTTGTTTCTGTTCCCACAGGGCTGCCTACAGCTATAGGGTGTATTTAGATTCTGCACACTACCAAAAGGCACAGAGTAAAAATCTCCTTTCTGCCTCTCAGACTCTGCAGCAAGAGCTAGCAATCCTCTCTGAGCATCTGGCTGTAGGAAGTCATGCTCCATCTCGCTGTGTTTTGTATGTCAGTAATGATGACTACGGGCTTAGTGGCTGGCCTCTCCTCTCTATTGCCATGCACACATGCTTCTCCCCGTGCTCTGCAACACAAAGATCGCTTTGTTCAGTTCCTTGAGACTGCCTTGCTGCCTGTCACCAGTTGGGGAAGCTCCTTCATTTTTCCTTGTCATTCACCTTGGTGCTCCACACTCAAGATTTGTCCATGCACTGAGCAGGCTGAACACACTCCCCAGACACACAGATCTCAGTGGAGAGCAGCAGTGTTTTGTTAACCCTTTTATGCACCCCCTTCCCTTTTCCTTGTTTAAACAAAATACTTCAGGCTAACCCAGGAGCCAAATTCCAGCAGAAAACAAAGCAAAAAACATTGTTTCAGAGGATAATTGATAACTAGAAAAAGAATTTAACTTGTGGGTGAGACTTGTTTTACTTTTTCCCTCGTGAACAAAGTACTCTGTTCTAAGGAGGAAGAGTACTGAAAGGTTACTGAATGACTCCAAGAGCAATCAGTGTCTATTTACACTAGCAACCTGCACTGAGCTTGCAGGGCTTGTGAGCTCAGCTACAGACCGGAGATAGCTATGTAAACTCCCCTCCCAGCTGTTTCCCAGTGCTATCAATGATTGAAACCTGTCCCTTTTCTGCTCACCACCCCAAACACAGAAGCTACTTCCAGGGGGATGTTTAACCTCCTCTTTAAAGGTAGATCATATCTGCAGTAGAAGATGAAAACCAGAGGCAAACAGCCTGCTCATACATAGATAGAGCAGCCTCAGAGATTTCTGAAAGATTGCTATGACCATATTTCACAGCAGCTCGTATCGCCATGACCTAGATGCTCAGATATTCACCTTTGACCCAGGCATGATAAGAGGCATAGACAGCATTCCTCTGATAGTTAAGGTGGAAGAGTTATGATGGTGCACTGAGAGCAAAAGAAGGAGTGGCCCCACTGTGATTTAGAAATTGTAAGCTCCTTATGATGAGAAGAATTCACAATGAAATATGTTTTATCATCAGGAGCTAAATCTTCCTGACAATGTCAACTTTGTGAAGCAGTGAAATGGGCTTCCTCAAGAATAAAACCAGCAGGATGTGTCCCTTTGGGATCCTAATCTAAGGGAGAAAAATCAATGTTTAGCAGAAGAGCTCTTAATTTACGTGCCAGGCAAGCTGAAAATAGAAAGGTGGTCTAAATGTCTAGTTGATTTGTTTAACAAAAAAATGTATGTGCCCCTGCGTTAATTAAATTATAGCAATGTTTTTGGTTGGGATTCTTAATCTGTGACAGTGTAGCAACATAATTCACTGCAACCTGATTTCAAATGATGGAAAAGATGCCCGCAAACAGAGTTAAAACAGGATAATTGAAATGTTGGGTTGCACATGTAAACGAATTGGTGATGTGATGTTGAGATGCAGCTGTGTTGTACAACCAAATGCACAGTACCTATCCTGACAAAAAAAAAAGTATAAAATATTCCCTACTCCTGCAAAAGACACAATCCCCTCAAAGATACAAGGGAAACCATATTTCCTTCTTAATATCTTTCATCTTGATCCCAGAACTCAGTGGGTAACCACTTTCTTCTCATTCTACAAAATGTTTATACGTAAGTCACTCCAAACATAATATTTTCAGTTTATTTACATAGAAAATAAAGCAAATACAAAGAGCACAAAAGCACTTTGATAGAGCTACATTTTCAGCTGCAAAACACTCTTTTCTGCTATTAGTCAATTCACAGAGATTAACTGATTAAAATTATCTTCATTTCATTGTGTGACTACTGTACATGGCTGTCCAGAATATGGCTTGTCTCCCACATTGCTGTTACCGCTGCTAAAGTGTATCACCTAGCACCTCACTGCTTGTTATCCATAAAAAATCAGCAAATGGTAGATTTCAGTTCCACATTTTTGCTTCATATTCACTTCCACATCCAACGTCATTGTATCAGACTGCCTCTCTGCTGCCATCTGTCATGTGGCAACAAAACATACCAGAATATTGGTGTGAAGGTTCAACCTCCACTACCATACCACCACTATCCACCTCTGATATCATGGAGCAACATAATAAAATAGAAAGCCTCACTTTCAGAGCAGCTCTCTTGGTGTTTTGTGTTTGAGATTTGATTTTGGAGAGCAAGGGAAGAACAGTGGATGTTAAAAAGCTTAATTCAAGCAATGACTTTCACTCAGTCTCCCAGAATCTACTTGTAGCTAAATTTCCAAGATATAAACTGAATAAATGTTCTATGATGAGTCTGGAAAATCATATGGATTGCCAGAGATATAAGGCAATGGTCTGGGGTACAATGCCTGGCCTGATTTCAGCCAACAGTTTCATGTGTCAGAGACTGATACTAGGGACAGTGCTGTTCAGTGCTTTTACTGATGAACCAGACAGTGCAATTGGGTGCTCTCTTGGCAAGCCTGTGGATGATACCAGATTGGATGGAAAAGTCAACATTTTGAAGAACTTGAGAAACTTAAGTAGCCTGGAGAAATGGGGTGAAAAAATTTCTGTGGTTCAGTAGAGTCCAATATCCAGGAAAGACTAACACCGTGCAACAGGAGAGGCTGAATCAATGACCATTAGAAGACCCTATCATGCAAGTTATTCCATGATCTTCTTCAAAAGGGGCCTTGCAATTAGTAAAAGAACCTGGCCAGGGGTGGACAACCTCTTTCCCAGTCCACTTCACTAGCTCTTTACCAATTTAGTTGCCTGAACAGATTTTGCCTTTTCAAAGCATGCTATATGAGAATAATTATCCCCTAGGTACCATGCAACTACTAGTAATAACAATTAATGTGTTTAAAAGGCATTGAGTCACAAGCAGGCTTCCTCTTTGTGCAATGTATAGAGTGTTATGAGCCTCTGCATTTTATCAGGAAACAGATTGTATCTGTGTGTTGATTATTGAAATTGATGGGTGGTAATATGAATTGCATTGAAATTTAACCAGACCATGAGTATAATTACACCTGTGACAATTTCCTGTCATGATCATGAGGCCTCACTGCATTCAAAATACTGTGTACAACACTAGGTAACAAGAATGGTTACAGCTGGTAGGCTGACACCTGGGTTTTCTTTGGTTTATATAGTAAGACTTAATGAGAAAATTATGTTTCTGGGTTCAGCACCTCCCCATGTCAGTGCCTAAATCATCATTCTTGAACCTCAGAGTTAAGTTCCCTTGGTCCTGGGCCAAGACAGTAACGAGTCATGCTTTTTTCTGCCATGTTTGCTTATTCATACCTTATTCATAGCTATCTAACACCAAACCCTACTCAGATGAGCCTGGTTCACATATCTGGGCTGCATCCTGCCTAACCAGTACAAGGCTCCACCCAGAAGCTTTTACTTGAAATCAGAAAATAATTCGTTCTTAATAAAGTAAAATGCTGCATCTTACTTCCACAAATCTGATGTAAGAATGTAATATACGTAGGTACACCATATGGCATTACACTCCTGTTTTTTGTGTGGGTTTCCTTTTTTTTTTTTTTTTTTTTTTTGAGGTAACCAAAACCTAGTTAGGAACAAATCAAAGGAAAATACTTTCATCTGATTGAAAAAAAAATTACTTGATGGCAACAATTTCAATTAGTAACTTATAACCTTTACTTCTTAAAATATCTGGACTTTCAGCCGACCTCTGTAATTTTTTCACTTATAATTAAATTGTATTTTCTGGGACATGCTATTTGGTTAAGAAATTGACTGAACGATGAAAAATTAGGTGATAGAAATACAGTCATGAAAAGGGTGAAATCATGAAAGACGAACATCTGTATTTTTTTTGGAATGCAGGCATTTTCTGTACAACTCATTTCTATTCACTTGGGGTAAAGTCCTATAGGTATGTATGAGATCCTCTGATGTGTTTCTTCCCCCTTTTTTTTTATTTTTTTTAACCAGTCTAGAGTTTCAGACACACAGCACTTTCCAGGACATGCCTCAGAAGATCAGGTTCATTTACTGTACATGTGTAACCCTGTCTGTGTGTTTGTGCAGCTGGGGGACTGCTCACCTCCTCAGCTGCTCACCATGATCCCCATCTCACCAAAACCAACAACTCCCTCCATAGTCCCCATGAGGCGTTAGAAGTGTCATGAGGTTCATTCACAGAGGCAGAGCTACTAGTGTTCAGAAGGTCATGCAAGCAACTCAGAGGCTTGTGAAAATGTGTCCATATCTGCTCAAGGCAGACTTGACATTTCTAAGTAGAATCGCATAATTTTATTCTTTGTTTATTTTGTTATCATGGAATTGTTGTTTATTTATTAAAATGTTAACTTTGACAGAGACATTATTGTGTATCTAACTGTGTAATTAAAGTATTCACACTTTTAAACATACTGGGAAAAAAAATGTCTGAGACAGGAACTGATAGATATTTGCTAAAATTTGCCTGTTAAGTTGAGGGGAAGAACTCTTAAAGTCAACAATATGTTATTACAAAGATGGACCTAAGCCATAGACCTCAGGTATCAGAACATATCTGAATCCTGTCATCTCTTAAGATTGTTGATTTTTTATCTATTCTACTCTTTTAATTCAAGACTCAACAGATACAAGTCCAGTGTTGTATTTTTAACTTTCTGAGGTCAAGACAGAGAGGAGAGTATGTATTCTAATACCTAGGAGAGTCTACATGACATTTTCAGCTATAATGTACTCTTTAAATGAAGGAGTAACTTTTAAAGCAGCAATGAATTTAATAAATCATTTGTTACACGGTCATAGAAACAAAACTTCCAGTAAGTCACATAATAGGAGTACAGCAGAAAGTTAAGGTCCTCCACAAAGTATCATAATAATGAGGTTTATTCTAATTGCTATTGAAAATTGTGAAGTTCTCTTCAGGCTTGGTTAGGTAGCATCAGGTTCACTGCTGCAAAAGAATAAAGGGTTTATTGAAAAAATAAAAATAAAAAAAAATCAATCATTGATTTCCTTACCAACCAGCCTACCAGGAAGAGAACAAACTTCTTCAAGTTCAGACTTCCATCAGAAACATTTGCCCATTCTGCGGATATTGATCTTTCATCTGGTATGCATGACATTACTATTTGTGGATAGGAATAAAGTACAAATCCGTTCCAATCCAGAAATCATTCTCATTCTTTTAATCCGTGAGTTTTATATAAGAAGGACACAGGGCAATGCCTGCTCTCATAATACAGCTTTAACAGTAACCCCTTTCAGTATCCAAACTTGAGGACTTGAAAGAAAAAGAATTACTATATATATATATATATATATATGTATATATTTCATGCATACTATTACATATGTATGTATAAAATCATAGAACAGCTTGGTTTGGAAGATACCTTATAGCCTTCCTGACATGGGAAGGGTCACTGATCACCAGATCAAGCACTAGATCTTGTTATCCAGGGATCTGCACAGTTGGGCCTTGAACACCTCCAGAGATGAAGCATCTGCTGCTTTTATATGCAGACAGTTCCAGACACTTGCCACCTTCTGGGCAGAAAATTTTACCCTAAAATCTAATCCTAATCTCCTCGCCTTTATTTTAAAACCCCCTAGTTTTATCATTATCTGTGGTAATGTAAAAAGTCACTCCTAATTATAAATTCCTTTTAAGTATTGGAAGGCTACAATGAGGTATTCTCAGAGTCTTCTCATCTCCAGGCTGAACATGCCCAGCTCCCTCAGCCTGTCTTAGGAGCAGAAGTACTCCAGACCTCTGAGCATCTTCATGATCCTCCTCTGGAACCCCTCCAACAGCTCTGCATTTTTCTTGTGCTGGAGGCCCCAGGCCTGGATGCAGTACTCCAAATGGGGTCTCATGAGGGCAGTGGAGAGTGGTACAGTTCCCCCACTCTCTGTGCTGACCACCCTTCCTTTGATCTAGATCAGACAGATGTAAGCCTTTTGGGTTGTAAGCGCACACTGCTGGCTCAATTCCATTTTATTGTCCATGAAGACTCCCAGGTCCTTCTCTGCAGGGCTGCTCTCAATGAGTTCTTCTCTCAGTCTGTACACAAATCCAGGATTGAGTCAAATCAAGTGCAACACCTTATGGTTTGCCTTGTTGAATCTCATTAGATTTACATGGGTTCACTTCTCCAGCCTGTCCAGGTCCCTCTGGATGACATCCCTTTCTTCTGTCATATCAGTGTCTCATCTTGGTGTCATCAGCAAATATGCTGAAGATGCATTTGATTCCACGGTCTGTGTCACTAATAAAGTCCAAAAACAGATCCCTGGGAAACACCAACACCAAACTGAACATAAAGCTGAATAGAACCCTCTGGCTGCAATTCAATCAATTCTCTATCCATCAAATAGTACACCCTTCAAAACCATAATTCTCCAATTTAAAGATGAATATATAGTGCAGGACTATGGCAAAAGCCTTGCACAAGGCCAGGTAGATAACATCAGTTACCCTTCCATTGTCCATTGCTGCTGTCGCAGCAACTTCTATTACAGAAGGCCACCATTTGGGCCAGGCACAATCTGCCCTCAGTGAAACCACACTGGCGTGTCTCAGATCACCTTCTCATCTCACATCTGCACTAATTTAGCTTCCAGCAGGATCTGGTCCACGATCTTCCCAGGCACAGAGGTAAGGCTCACCAGCCCATAGTTCCCCAGGTCTTCCTTTCTCTCTTTCTTGAATACTAAAGTAATGCTATCCTTTTTCCAGACCTTGAGCTTCACCTGAAAGACACAACTTTTCTAATATGATGGAAAGCATCTTGACAACTACATTCGTCAGTTTTCCTTCAGGACCCTGTGACGCATGTCATCTGGCCTCAATAGAGTTGTACACATTCTGCCTCATGAGGCAGACCTGGACATGCTCTTCTAAAACTCAATAACTTTTGTGGGAGGCAGTAGAGAGAGGTTTGGTTAATAGGATTTGAGGGATTCTTTGCATTACTATTTTGCAAAATGACACAGCGGTCAATCAAAACCAGTTCATCATCTTCCAACAAGACAGGTTATGAACTAAAAAATTAAACTAAACTAAAACAAAATGACTTCTGTGTGTTCCTTGCTCACCTGCATTAAATTTGTATGCTCAAGAGCTTGCAAAATCACAGCATTATACAAAAATAAATAAATAAATGCATACATACATAAGGAAAATAAGGAAAAGAAATGGAGAAATGGCAGCATATTAAATGTCAAATGTTCTTAAAAGTCTTGTCATAAATAAATTCTGTTTGAGTAATGTCAGACAAGATAATCTTGGGATTTTTCTAATTAATATTAGCAGTAGTATTTTATTTCTTTTTTCAGATTCATTGATCTAGGTTTTAAACTTTTGACAAATATTGATCTATTCTGTTCTCAAGGCAGCTTACTCAGTTCTGTAATTACATTCAGAGCTACTCTTCCTCTTTCCACTTATGAACCCATAATCCTTCTGGTCATTCCTTCTAGTACCTTCTAGTTCAGGAGGTCATCAGAAAAAAGTTTTGTCTTTCTTTCATGAACCTTGTACCAAAAATTATGCACCCTTGGGAAAAAAAGCAGACAGTTGTTTATTTTTTTCCCAACAGGATCCTTTTAGCCTTTAAGAATAAATAAATAAATAGATAAACAAACAACACATTTAAAAGTCATGACTCTTCAATAGAAAGATGCAGAATAGCTGTAAGAGTACAAATATTGCCATACATGGAAAGGAGACTATCAAATGCAACTAATTTGCAACAGAGAATGAATAATTTCTGCTTCATTCCTAAATTCAGTAGTCGTGTAAAATCAGATTCTATAGCCATAAGCACAACACACACACAAAATAAATTATGCCTTTAGCATACTTGTTCAATTGGTGATGGGAAGACACATTCTCTTTTATTTTTACTGTTTTCTAAAATGCCTTTGAATGCTGGGATTTGAAACTAGTATAATGAGAGGGTTTCTTGGCAAAACCATATTTTAAATAAGTAATTAGTTGCCAGTGAGGAAACATCACTTCTCAGCTAGTAAATCAATGGCCTTTTGATTCAGGCTTCATTGAGGAAGGTTGTGTTATGTTAAGGAGCTTTAACTATGAGCATCTAATAAAAGCCACTGGTGTCTCATTGGTTGAATTGACAGCTGTGGAAACACACTGACCTTGCAGCAGAAGGTGAGAGCACGGTGTGGCACCCTCACAAAGGCTTAACCATTGGTAGGCTCATTCACATGAATGTTTTATTGTTGGCTTCAGCGGTGCTACTGACAGGAGCAACATTACTCATGTGCCTAACAAGTGAAGAACCACATTTTCATAACCCAGCTCACACCTTACTCCTAGCTAACAACCTGCTCCTTGGTGTGCAATATTTTCAGCCTTTCTTTTGTCCTCTTTTCTATGAGGAAATATCAGTATTAATTTGAAAAACTCCTGGCAAAAGAGCCAAGTTAAAATGAAAGTATCACTTCCAATGGACAGGACTGCAAGTTTTTTAGTAAGTAAACACAGAGCTAGCCTAAATGTCAAGTATGAAATTCCTCCATGGAAAGTCTTTGGCTTCCTTCAGTGTCTAACAGGCTAAAAACTGTGGATAGATGGACCACATCTGCCGGCACTGGTACCTCCTTTACAACAGAAGCACTCAGCATATTCAAGTGCTTTCTCTTTTATGACATCTATCTGCTTCTGTGGTGATAAGTGGCTGGAACGCCATCAAATCTGGAAGCCATCATTCATGAACACCTCATTGTGAAGGAAGTTGACTCTGTTGATATCTGCTGTAATTAGCCTATGAAAAGTTCAATCAAATTACATGGTGAAATTACTGGGAGAATTTTCCAGGACTTCAGAGCACATGCTTAAAAGCTTTAGTACTCAGAATAAGACTGTCAAATGACATACCTCCAGCAGGTGCTGTTAAGACAGAGCAAATGCTGCTTGCTGTCAAGAGCTGAAACAAATCTTCCCATCAAGTGGGTTTCAGATTGAATCCTTTCTGCAGCGTTTTCCATTTCAGCTACTGAAAGATCATGTCTCATCTAGAGAGGCACAGAGTACCTATTTCTTCTTGGTAGTACAAATAAGAGAGTGAAACCTTCCTCTCCTCTCCCTCCTCAAGAGGAAAAGTATGAGGAACACTGGACAAATCAGAGCTAGCATGTCTCCCAATGTAGAGCAGTATAATTCTCTCGGTTTCAGTGAACTGATGCAAGTTTACACTAAGCAAGCTTCTGTCTAACTGAAAAAGCTCCTGCATGCATGCACACACACAGACATATACATGTACACACAATCCTTTGTAACGAACATACTGAAAACAAATCCCAGTACTGATATGTACATTTCCATAAGCTTTCCTCCATTTTCCATACAGATACCTGCATTAAGTTAATGTTTCCCCATGATGACTCGTGCATAGAAAATGCAAAGCTTGGGCATTCATAATCATAAAAACAACAAACTCAACAATAATAATAATTATGGAAACAATTCAGTATGCTGGCAGCAATAACTGGGTTTGAAACCCTGCAAGTGTAAAAGTCTTGTTTGTTTTATGAGCCTGCACAGTGTGCTAGTCTTAAAAATAAGAAATGTTCTTTCCGGCTCAGATTTCATAAAGATGAAAAAAAAATCATATCTTTAATTAAGATTTATGGCATTCAATAAGACTTAGCAAGGATAGAAAAACTGCTTCAGAGTGTAAAAAGTAGCAGTTAAAAATGGGGAAATATGATTAAGTGCCTTTAATTCCTACTGCCTCCTTTACAGGTTTTCCGATGGCCTCAGGCAAAAATAGGCACTTATTGTCTTTAAAACAGCATTATTCTTGGCATAAAATGTTTATGGATCAAGATGAAACTCGTTCTGAGGAATAATAATGCTGGCATGAGTTGAAAGAACCATGCCTTTGGAGAAGAAAAAAAATTAAACATATATTTAGTTTAATGAGAAAATGTACTTAAAGGGAAATGCTTTAAAAAAAACACTGAGAATTTCATGATGAAAAATATGGTTTAGACATATAATACTTATGAGACTGTGGTGATTTGCATCTGAATAATGTGAAGTTAAATTTAAATCCCAGTTCAGCCTTCAAATGGAGATAACTATGACCCTTAAAATGAGAATGAGACATTACAAGGATCACCATTAACTATTTCTAGGCAATTGTGTTGCCTTGGGCAATGAAAAACTATGAAAGGTAAAATCCTTCAATGATTCACACTCCTAAACACTGGCTACATACATCTGTAGATTAAACTACCAGAAACAGCAGTCGCTTAGAAGTATGGACAGTCAAATTCTGGGCTGTGGCCTTGAAACCATAGTCTCAGTGGTACTGGATGCAACAAAAACAAACTGAACATATAGTGTTAAAAACAAAACCCATTTATTTAAACTCTCCCATATCTGAGATATAGCTAGACTGAGGTAGAGACCTGCATAGTCTCAGATGGTTCTGAGGGAAAAACTCACAAATCTATGCATCATATCTTTTGTCAAAACTTCATTTCTAACCCTGGCCAACAGTCCAAATTAATCTCCAGTGAAGGGGGAAAAGTGACAAGAACCCATATTTTTGATCCAGTAGCATTTAGTGTCATGAGAAACCTCCCTCACTTGAATATGATTGATCTCACAGATGCATGCTGAGCAATGTGAACATAAAACCTGGATTAAAATACAGCTAATCTCAGCCAGAAACTGAATTGAACATAATTGAACCAGTAGGTCTGATGAAAGGCTAACCAATTCCTTCTCATCTTGCTTAATCTTTGAGCTGTAAGTGGCATTAAGGTGCCCTATGATGTCCTACCTTGTTACAGAAATGCGGTGAGATACCACTAGTTTAGAAACTGTAAAGCACATTGCAATGGGGTATGATGGCAACCTTGTTGTGATTGGGTTTTGAAGTTGGTTTTATAGCTGTAATATAGAACAAACCTCGGGGAAATGCAAATATATGTATATGTATATGTATATATAGACAGCAAGCAGCATATTTTCTCACATCTGGAAAAAGAGTGTTCCATTAAAAAGTGTTTCACACAAGTAGTTAACGTCTAACTTCATTGAAATGACACCATAAAATCCTAAGGAATAGACTACATTCTTTTATGGCTTCTTTTCCTAACCAATAAAGGTGAAATACACTGGATACTCCATTACACTCCCCAGGAAAGAGACAGCCTGAGGACTATTTTCTATCCTAAGAACAAGACCCTGGAAAATGAAGTCCAATTCCCTTTATGTAGATATGTTAAAACCTTCAAATACTCCATCAAACTTAAAAAGGAAATCATGTCATCATCAGGATCCCAATATCAATCAATGCTGTCTTGACAGTGTTTTTAAAGAAGGTCTTCTTGAATATATTTCATCCAGAGGGTTGTCTGAGCTGAACCTCGAACGGTCAGTAAGCTACGTGGGCTCTGAAAGTTCAGGTCACATTATGTTTGAAGATCCACAGACACGACAAAGATATAAATGCAAATACAAATTCAAATGTAAGATTCATTAGCACAGAGAGATGGAGATAGTGATCATTTAGACCAGAAATTCACTGTGAAGTGGGAGAGACAATCAATTTCAAAATCATATTATCGTTCTGCATAAAATGGAAATTTTGGTGTTTAGATTGAAAACTGAAATATCAACAGTGAACAGCACCCTAATAAATAGAAGTTCTGCAGCTTGTGAAATGCATGTTCAGTACTTGCTTTGTATGTAGAACTCTTCAGAAGTACAGTACTTACAGGGGACATTCAAAACCCCTTAGTATCATCCTAGATCATGATTATTGATTCAGTTATTACTGTGTTTTTCTGAATGAATCAACATTTTACTTTACTTTTCACTTGCTCTAAATCAGTCTCCAAACACTGCCCTTAGTCTTGGTTGCAGATGTGCTGAGGTTTGTACTGAAGCTGCTTTTTATTACACCCCTGAAAGCCTTCATGGGTGTGTGCTACTCTGCAACTAACCTTCAGATGACAATCAGATATTTCACATTTGCAAAGAGACACTTATTTCTAGGAAGAAAGAAAAAGGAAGTGGGTGTGGATTTTGTTCTGCAACCTCAGCCCAATCAGCAGACTAAACTTCCTACTCAGTAGACCTGACCCTGAATGTTTTACAGTGAACCTGAACTTTAGAAACAGATTTGGAGGATCCCAGAGAACTTCAGAGATTCACCTCTCAAAGGGGCAGGAGGACAAATAGTATCAGACACAACTCTGAGCGCTCTGTAGATCTAGGCATTGCAAGCAGAAGATTAAGTAAAATTGACCTTTGCCTCTGTCACAGATCCCATTCTAATTTTCCCATGATGTTTTATTTCTTCCTTTCCCTCTTTGACTTAGAAATATTCATAGGTAAGCTTTTTTAATTCTTTTCTTTTTTTTCTTTTCTCCTTGTCTATTTAGTGAGCTAGTACGGAAGTACAAAGCACTATATTTTAGCTATAAGCTAAAAATACAAGAGGACTACAAAACAGCCCTGCTCATGGGCTTCAGCTTTTGGGCTTCTGTGATCACACATCTGAGGCAGATCATTAGCATTTTAAGGAGTGGGTGATGCTTGCAGGCTCTCATTGTAACATTAACTGACAGCTTGTGGGAATCAAGGCATTTTCCTTACATATGTAAAAATGAAAGTCATGTAATAGTTACAAGATCTGCACTCCAGGGGAAGTGGGCGACAATAGCACAGGATAATCATATGGCTGAGACTAGCAGCCTTATTATCTTCTCCATCAGGTCTGTCTTCTTTGGAGGAAGAAATAGGGACAAAATCATTGTCATCAACCTACTGGTATCTTTTTACAGGTGGGAAGGGGCAGAGCTTGGAACTAGGTGGGCATTAATTTGTTAGCTACAACAGTTGATAGAGGGAGAGAAAGACGCTTTGTTTTGACAGCATCATGGTCACTTGGAAGTATCTGGTGGGCTACTCTACCCTACTTCTGACAGGGAGAGAGGAACAGGAAATAAAGTGTTCTAAACAAAGCGTCATGCATCAAGATGACCAGAACATCATGAAAATTCTTGCAAGCTCATATATTTTTGACAAGTTTATCTAAGTATACGTTTTTAAAATGAAGTTTTGAAGGGGAATGTTACTTTGTATGCATTCCGTATTGGGGTTTATTAGTGCACATCTTTCATTTAAGATGTCATTTAGGTTCATCCTTCCAATATGAGTGACACATTATACTGCAAGTGTTTACACAGCATATTTGTGTCACAAGATCATATTATCATGGGCAGAGTATTCAGCTAAAAATGGTCAATTTATGAGTTCACGTTTGTGTGAAATAGGAACATCTAAGACATTTCCATACTCTGTTTTGGACTCCTTTCATTAGCATATATCTATACAAAAACTTCTGAAATGGCTAAGATTTGTGACTAGTCTCTTTTAAATCCACACTTAAAATATAATTACTGAAAGCTACTGCTTGCCTTATTTCACTTTCCTGTTATATTTACTTGAAATGATTAAAATTTTCTACACTTTTTCAATAAATTTGTGTCTTGATGAGAAGTCATCAGGTTTGATGCTAAAGTCTCACCTATGTCTGTGACATGGAAGTGCACTAAAATCTGATTCAGTGTTAACATTTTTTCCCAAGAGAGGGAAGCCACAGGTGTATATCATAACTATATCTTCATTTCATGAAGGTATCTGCTCTCATCTTCACTCTCTAAACTTGCCCATGGGATAGGACAGGAAGAAATAGTTCCAAACTTATGTAGAGGAGATTTATATTGGATATAAGGAAGAAGATTTAACAGTATGTGCAATGAGGCACTGGCACAGGTTGCCCAGAGAGGTGATGGGTGCCCAATCCCTGAATATATTCAAGATCAGGTTGAAACAGGATCTAGGTATCTGATGGAGCTATAGATGCCTCTGTTAATTGCAGGGAGTGGGACCAGATGGCCTTCAAATGTCCATTCCAGCAATTATACAGTTCTATTAAATGTTCAGACCAAAGATTAGTGGACAGAGGAGTTGTATCTTATTTTCCCCTCATTTTTAATTTGCTATCTTATGTTCAGAACATATTTTAAATTATTATGCTTGTTCTGAGTGACTTTATTATTTTAAGATTTTTTTTTCTCGATGTGGAAAAATTGGATCATATTTTTTTTTATTTTCCTATTTTTTATTTTTCTGTTATGAAGTAGGGGCTATAAGAAACAATAGAATGGTGCTTGTTTCTAAATGGAGAAGACTTCAGTCTGTATCTTCTTCTACCACTTTGCATATTTTCCCTAGAGAAGAAAAAAGGGTCCCTTTATCAATGATGTATAACTTGATAGATATCCTGAAAGCATTCAAGGAAAGGAACTCATGTTCACTACATTCCCGAGAAAGGCATTTTGTGTCACAGCATTCAAATAGGAGGATAGTCCCTTCTTTTTCCACTCACTTTCAGGAAGTTTCAGCCTGTTGAAAGGCAAACCTGGAACATAAAGTCACAAATGGTAACTGGAAAAAAAGAAACCATACAAACAGATGGCTGTTTATAACCCTATCCCCTACCCTCAAACTGCTTTGTTTATCTGGGCCTAGATTCAAACCCTTTGAGGCATTGATTATTACTGAAAGAAACCATCAAACCACGTATGTGGATGAAATACTCAAAATTCACACTCTGTTAGTTAATTAATTGAGTAATGCAACCAGGAAGCAGTGAGACAACCCAGTGATGAGGGCAAGTAATACATTCAGTGTGTGTTTTGAAGACTCAGCAATGAATGTCTTTCCCAGCTTCTCTGTGAGCTATTCATTACTTCACAGGTTGTTTGCAATAAGGATTACATGTGAGAATGTTGTGATTGGCTCATAAACATTTCACAAACCAAAAAGAGCAAGTCACAACCAAATAAACCTTCCGACTTGAATTATTCACTCAGCTCTGTTATTTTGTATTACAAATCTTTATGAAGCTGAGAATGTTCCTCTTACATACAAATAAACAACCTACAACAACCTGTTTGGTTTGATTTATTTAAATAATAAAGAAAACTTGGGAGAAAATTAGAAAGGGAGATAAAGAAAGTGTGTCGTGATTTATAGCAACCAGAATTATGAGATTCTGTTCAACTTACATCCATACATCTAGTGCAGTATATCTTGCAAGAGAATCACTCCTAACCCCACCACTGAAGTGTCTCTGGCAGGCTATGCTTCCCAGCCTGGATCTAGTGCTTGAGTAAATGATGAGTGACATTTACACAACACCTTTCACCTCCAGCTCCCAAAGCACCTGACAGATTGTTCAAAGTGATTACAGGCTCTGGGCCAGGTTCTGCTCTCTGTTGCATCAAGGCAAAGGGAAGGACCTCGTCATGGCAGCCTGGCTGTAACTTCAATTTCACTACTGCAGCTCCATTAACTAGAAACTTTTTTTGTATACAAAGGTCATTTTACCAGTTTGTGAAACTCCACCAGTCTTACTACTTTCAAATTCTGCCTGGTTAGTACACAGACTTTAAACATCCCACCTACTTTTGGCAAAGAAACAATAATAGCTCCATTTTTTATAGTAGTTAATATTGTTTTACTCAACATTAATCCAACTAAAAGACTAGAAAAATCTTTAGGAAGAATGCTGGTTTATGCCTGGATCCCAAATCCACGGGTCCAGTTTATTCTCAAAAAGATATGAACTCACAGACCCAAAACTGCCAAATGATGTAAGACACATCTCTGTCAGAAGAAATAAATAATAGAATCACAGAATCACAGGGGTTGAAAAGGACCTCTAAAGGTTATTGAGTCCAACCCCACAATGTCCATATGCTGCCAAAGTCTCATCCAGTTATGCTTTAAGACAATACTGCTCACTGCTTATGACCAGACACTCTCACAGCATCCTGCACAATCAATTGTGTCTTCAAAAGTTCCAATTTTTCACTGTTCCCATGGCAGATACTCATTCAGAAAGTGTCTTGAATCAGCTGGGAAAAGAGCTCACACAGTTTGAAATGTAAGTGCAGCATTAGAAGGTAGTGAAATATGGAGTGATGTTAGATCTGAAGATGCATTCAGAAGATAATTTCAGTGCCAGAGGTTAGAAGAGGAAGATAGTACATTTGAAAGTCTGAGCTACTACCAGTTGAAAACCTCCATGGGAATAATTTTGGAGAGGAAATTTTAGGTATTATGAAACATGGGAAAATTCTGTTGACACTGAAATTTGAAATTTGATATTTGAGCTCTGTTGTCTTGAACATGGCCTAATTTATTATTTGCACCTATACCATTGCAGATCATGCCTGATAAAGCTAGAAATACTGTAATGTTAGTAAAAAACTGACCTTCCACATTAATACACTAGGAGAATGAGACTGATGTCAAGCCACATGACAGGTACAAGCATCCATGTAGTCATAGAAAGATCTCATTTTAGGGAGTAAGATACAACTAGATATGTGAATAAAGGTACAGTCATATCACACAAGCATTTGTAAGGCTCTCCATCCTTCAGCTTACCTGCAGGAACAATTCACCACCATCCCAGAGATGGATCAATGAAATAAATCTTCTATTGTTTCCTTTTTTCTTTTCTTCAATTAAATGTCATCTAGGTGGAAAATATATCTGATTGTTTGTGTAGGACAAAATGCATGACATAGGAAGGGAATGATGAATGAGATTCAGAGCCATGTATCAATGTGATCCAACAGAAACAGTACTACCAAGTAGTTATTCTCTAGGCTCAATCTTGAAAGGATTATTTATTATTCACTGCAAGACATCATGAAGACTGTATGAGTAAATACTTGTCTGCTAATATTCAACGCACACATTAACTATTGTTAATCACTATAGCTCTGCATGTGACAGGAATCGCTGTCTTCGTTACTCTGATCACTGAGAGATAAACAGTGCATCTGTAACCACACTTGCTTACTATTGCTGAGTGTTTTCAAACAGCTGCAGAGCAAGAGCAGAGTTGGCCAGATGTGTATTTTAATCATATTGCATGTAAATCTCTTCCTAGGGAGAGGAAAAAAAGAAGAAAAGCAAGCAAGAGAGAGAAAAAACAAATAACAACAACAACAACAACAAAAAAGACAAAGCAGGAATAAGAACAAGGGATCAGCACTGAAAGGCAAAAGAAACTAAGCAAGGTAAAGCCAGGTGGCAGCTCCTCTTACATGGATTCATCCTTGGGTGCTACCACTTAATAACATTGATGGAGAAATAGTTAACAGAAGCAAGTGATTAATTAGTGGGTCAGAGGCCATTTCCACTTTGTTACTTTTACTTACGTGAGACAAGATCAAATCAAATAAGAGAACCTAGAAGGAGACATCCAAGGGAAGCTGATAATTCATGTACTTCGTATTCACACTGTGTTCTCAAATTCTATTAAAAAAAATGTTTAGTGGGATGGAATGAAACGAGCCAAGCAATCTATTGTAAAAACAGGGGCTCCTGGCTTGCTTTCCTGGAAGATTTTATTCTTTGAATTGGAAGGACCTTATTGAGTCTAGAGTCCCACAGCTCCAGCAAGTGAAACAAAACAGATGCTGCCAGAACCATATGTATTGCATTTGACAGAGAGGAAAGCTAGTCCAATTTCATATGAATATGTACCCAGGCATAAAATAAACTGATTTACAGCATTTGCTAGAAGACAATATCCTCTATTCTATTAATACGTTCTACCCTCTTAATAAAACACTGAGTTACAGGGCCTGCTCTCACTGTTGTTGCAGACTGTATTCCAAAATTAAAAAAAAGTTCATAAGCCTAGCTGTAATGTAGAACTAATTTTTCCTGTTCAGTTGTTTAGATTTTTGGATCAAATACCAATTTTAACTCTGGGTGTTTCTATTGGCACTGTATTGATACCTAGAAAACCTATTATATTCCTAAACATCAGTGCAGTATAGGAACACCAATGATTTTTTTTTTTTATGTGGAATGTATCTACGAATTCAAAACCTCTTGAATGATTAAAAAAAATTCCTATTTTCTAAATGCACATTTCAAGGGTGACTTTGTGTCTATGTCAATCCAAATAGAAATCTTGGATTCTGGTATGCTCAGAAATGCAAGCTTGATCTAAAACTAATTGATGTGGTTTGGGACTACCTTCAGGTTTTTCACGATTAGGGCACTGAGGGTAGGTATATACATGGGAGGTATAGGAAGCACTGAGGTGTGTACATTTGGGCCAGGTTCAACAAGAACCTTACCAGGGTCTCTGCAGTTTTTCAAGTCCATGTGATGCTGTTGTGCGAGCAGCCAAGCTACTGCTGAGATTTCCTTTTTCAACATGAAGATTGTTTAGTCTCAAAGTTCCAGAGCATAGTATGAGCCACTGAAAAAACTGGGTAGTATGAGCCCACTCAGCTTTAACTGTGCAGAAGAAGATTATTTTGTTTTATTAACTGGAAAGAGAGGCAGTTCACTGCATGCAGTGCTTGGATATTCAAAATCTGAGGCTGATATCGAAAAGTTAAACTAGAGATGAAAGCCTCCATGGCTTATTTTCTATCTTTGTCGAAGATTTGTTATCAGATGCAAGAAAGTCCAGAAGAGACTGCTTAGCTCTCTTTACCCCGATGTTTCATCTGAAAATAACGCATTTACCTGCATCATTCATCTTATGAGCTGAGGTACTCAGGTACTACTGCCACAGAAACCAAATAAGTCTCAAACTCCAAGATCTGGATTCAAATCTGACCACTCCTTTTCCAAACTTCAAGGTACTTATGCTTCACCACAGCTACATAGCAAAGACTACTCAGCTTCACTCACACTGAGAGAACTCAGACACTTCTGGTCAGCAAATTGCTCAAAAAATGCTTTTATAATTTGGAATTTCCTCTTTTTTTTTCCCTCTCAAAATTCACAGAGTACGTTAAGACTTAAATACTTTAAGTTATAATGGGCTTAGAGGCTTACAGTATAACCTACTGAGTTCAGGAGGTTGGCTATACTGGGGCAAAATCCTTAGTCTAATCATATCGTCCAGTGTATGTGGTTTGACACTGATGTGTCACAACAAAAAATCACTTGGAACTTAACCTGAACCACCCTCTAGAAAAACTGGAGAACCATCCATGAATCTTTGTATTAGTGCTGCTTTGTCGCTTTTTCATCTACCTGTTTACTTTCAGACTAATCCATATCAGTCTTTTCCTTGGAGAAGATTTGACTGTTTAGCACCCAATCTTTTGGCAATTACTGCACCCAAAAAGCTCCCAGAATAGCTACTTCTGATGTGCAGCATCATGCTTTTTAGTGACTGAAGAAGACTGAAAGTAATTTTAAAGGACAGCAAGATTTAATCTGATAATTGTTATGATATTATCAGCATCTAATTGGTTCCATAGAAGAAAATGTAATTATCCCACTCAGCCCCAAGAACTCAGTAAATAAGTCTTCTATCCTCTCAAACACATGTAGTCCAAAAATGATATCATCTTGCCTGAGGGATCTTTATAACACCTCCTAGGTTTTGTGGCACTCAGCATTACAAACTGTGAAAACTGGGTCAGATGAGGACTTACCCATCAAGAAAATTTCAGGTTTCCCAGATGCACCAGGAGATGTGACCCAGTGCTGCTTTTTACAGCCTCTTCCTCACCCAGATTCCATGCTAGAAGCCAGCAGAAGAAGGGAAAGCAAGTTGTCTTTTGGACGAGGAGCACCTTCCTACATAGTAACTGTGTTCACCACATGCAAAATGTGCTGGAGACTGAGATCTCATTTGTGCGGATGTCATTTCTCCCACAATTATGGCAGGATTTTAGAGGTAGCACAGATCTGCTTTTTCCATGACTTTTGGGTTCAGCAGCTCTTCCAAACAGTACACTTTTCCTGCAGCTGTAGCAATGCCTTGCAACAAGACAGCTCTGACTCTGAGTGATTGCAGATGGTGCATCTCTTTGAGCTGAACTGATGAAAGACAGAGTAAATGACAGGTTACTTCAATGCAGCTCTTAGCAAGAACTTAGGGAGATTATTATGAAGGAGCTGGAAAGACATCACTGGAATGTGTTTGTGAAACTGACAACTGAATGTTAGTTTTCTTAGACAACTTTTAATCACTGTGTTTTCTACTTATGCAAATTTCAATAATACTCCTGATGCTCTGGATTTCTATAGCACTGAGGTTTGTGGTAGTGACATGAAGATTCAGAGCTGGATGCTCATCCACTGCTAACTTGTTTCTACACTGAAGATATATTACTTTTGGTGGTGACATGCATTGATTCATGTAATACACGTGTCATCAGAGCACACATTCAGAAAGAAACATACCACAAAATGCTACTTAGGGAGTCTCCACTCTAGTTTCAGCATGGTTTAGGGTTTGCTTACACTGTAAATCACAGGTAAGACCCTTTACTCTGTGCCAAAAAATGCATAGGGGCCTAATTTATCCTGCAACAAGTTTTCTCTGCTGTAAAGAACGAAGTAGGACTGTGCCTGCTTTCAATACTTCACAAAAATACCAATATATGTGTTTAGATGCTTATTTAATACCCACAAATTTCTAAGAGAGGGATCTCCATCAACCTAATTCTCACTTGGTGAAACAATAGGCTTTATATGCCTGAATTATCATGCTGATTTTGAAAAAATAGATTAGAGCTCCTAACTTCCTTGGACAGTCTTGAAAATGCCAGGAGAGATCTTCACATTGACACAGAGTTTGGTGGATGTCTTTACTTGGTACAAAGTCTTCTCATGAGTCACATGGAAATTGCCTGTTTATTCCACTCTATCATGGTATTCGTTCTTATATTACAGTTACCCATTGTTTGCCCAGTTCAGCCTTCCATTGGTTTCTTTGAAAGATGATTTAATAAGCCAAGAGATCATAACACTTCAGTAGCTGTGGTGCTATTAGATCATGCTTCCACTAATTGAGTCCTAATATGTCCCCTTGCCTAAAAGAATGTATTGTGGGTAATTTTATCTTGATATTCAATTTAAACTTTCCATCTCATTACTCCTAGCCTTACCTACTTCAACCACCCTAAATGATTACTCTGCTTGTTTTCATCCATGATAAAGATGTGGACAGTTATCATATTCCACCCTCTGCTTGTCTGGCTGTAATAAGGCCAAGATGTAAAGTGATCTGAATCATCCAAGGTCATCAGATTGGCCTAAAACAGAAGGTCAAAAGGGGGGAGGGTAAGTAGTGGTAGCAGAGAGCTGGACTGTGAATAAAAGTGACTCCAGCGTCTGCAACCCAATCTATTTTAATCTCTGCTCTTTTATATTTATTTATTTATTTATTTATTTTATTTTATTTTACTTTTTCTTGTCCATAGTTATTTGTGCTGCTGTTACAGTGCATATACTCAGCAATGAGGATGTCTGTATGGTCTGAATTGTGCAAGATTTTGAGAAATGTGATAAGAATTAAATTTTCTCATGCGCCACAAGAGCAGTTTTATATGGAATAACTACATTGTCAGATACACACGGCCTCAAATTTAAGTGAAGGTTTGGACTCGAGCATACATTCCAAGACTTGCACCACTTCACCCTTCACTGGTGAGATCTCACCTGGAGCACTGGGTTCAGCTGGGGAGACCTCAGGAGAAGAGATACATGAATCTATTGGAGTGCATAAAAAAGATGGACACAAAAATGATCCAAGGGACAGAACACCTCTTACAAGAGGAGAGGCTGAGAGAGCTGGGGCTGTGTAGCCTGGAGAGAGGAAGGCTCCAAGGTGGCCTGTGGGTATCTAGAGGGAAGCTATAGGAGAAAAAGGGGACAGAATCCTTAGTAGGGTCTGTTGTGGTAAGACAATGAGAAAGTTTCAAACCTAAAGAGGGGAGATTTAGATTTGGATATAAAGAAGAAGATTTTTGTAGTAAGGATGTTGAGGCACTGGCACAGATTGCCCAGAGGGATGGTAAGTCTCCCATCCCTGGAGACAAAGTCAGGCTGGATGGGGCTATGAGAACCTGTTATAGCTGTAGGTGTCCCTGTTCACTGCAGAGGAGTTGGACTAGAAGACCTTTAACGGTCCCTTCCAACTTGCAAGTTTCTATGATTCTATTATCAGCATTTCTTTCTGGACAGGAAATAAGTTTTCTTACTATCTGCATATATTGACTATAAAGATACTTCACCCAAGAAATACAAAGTTACAGAAGGAAATTCCCAGACTAAATTCAACTCTTTTCCTGTGTTTTCCTATACTGAGATTTCTCACTGCTTCCAACTTACACTGCTCCTTTCCTCCTCTTACAATGCTATGTGCCCACCTGAGTCCTGCGGTGTCAGTCACGAAGGAGAACAAGATAGTTGTGAAGCTGCACACTGTCTTGGAAGTTGTCTGTGAAAAACACTACACTGGTTTATGCAATAAACACTTTCCAGTCCCATCATGGCATAATCCATGAGTTGAAATGTGGTGCCAAAAGCACATCAGTTGTACCTCAGGAGGAGATGTGGGGTACACTGCACTGCAGATTGCACAACTGGAATGATAAAGGCAGCCAAGGACCAATTTTGTCTCACAAGCACATGAACAATCCACATGGGAGGCAAGAAGAGTTTCAGCAGGGTTTAATTGTTCATGGAATAATCACTGGAGGCAACTTAATGAGATGTCCCCCTCCTAAGAGAAAGTACAACTCTAAGAAAACTCCAGGGTATTACAGTAAATGTGCAAGGAATCCGTTCCATGATTACTCCCTAGGCCATGTAACATGCAGCTTTAGATGCTGGCAACACCAGGGGAGTTCTAGGTACTGATCCTAAGAGAAATTGCACAGACAGTGGAAGAGTGGAAAGACCATGGCCTGGATCTATGACAACATCAAAGGGATGGTAACTTGGTGACACTATGGAACTGATAAACAATATAGTCGTCACTCTGAGTGAGCAGTTTTCTATTTTTTGTTTGATGTGTTGAAAAGTTGTCCCTAGGTGAACTTTCACAGAATCATAGAATCACAGAATTGCAGTAGTTGGAGGGAACTCAAGAGATCATCGAGTCCAATCACCTGCTAAATGCAGGATCCTACAATAGGTCTCACAGTTAGGCATCTAGATAGATCCTGAATATATCTATAGAAGGAGACTACACAACCTCTCTGGAAACCTGTTCCAGTTCTCTGTCACCCTTACTGTAAATAAATTCTTCCACATGTTTAACATCCTATGTCTAATTTTTATGCCACTGTCCCTTGTCCTGTTGTTATGTACCACTGAGAAGAGCCTGGCATCATCCATTTGCTTCTCATGTCCCTTTAGATATTTATAAACATAAATCAGATACCCCTCAATCTTCTTTTTTCCAGGCTGAACATATCCAGGTTACTCAGTGTTTCCTCATAAAGAGATGCTCCAGGTCCTTTACCATCCTTATGGCCCTCCACTGGTCTCTTTCTAGGTGACCCCTGTCTTTTTTGAACTGGGAAGCCAGTTCAAATACACCTCCATCCCAAAGACTACCCACCTCCAAGTTGCAACCACCCAAGAGCAAGACTATACTCTGATTTTTTTTTAAGATGTATCTTCAAAAACAAGCAAAAAGACTTTAAATCAATCATAATAAAAGTGTGTATGACAAGTCACTTGAACTCCATGTGAAAGTAAGAAATCAGTATAAAAATGGCCTAGAAAAGGAGGAATTTTAGGGAAAATATAATCACGGACAAGTCAGGAGGACATTGCTGACTTCTGGGACCAGCTGGTGGTCCCGATCTGTCCCAGTCACAGCTGATGGTCTCAATCTCTCTTCCCTCAGCACAGGGACATTTATTCAGTAAGATTCCCACACTTGGCTATATTGTTTCTATGAGAAACTTAGAGATCTCAGTACAGTAATTCCATAGTTTAGCATGTTAGCAAGTAGCTGTATTATTCATATTCTTGGTATTTACACACACTCTGCAGACAGTGCAATCATCAGCAGCAATCCAAAAGAATCTGCAGTCTAGCAGATCTAGCCATGAGTGTCCTCAAGTAATATGACCAAACTCCTTTGGTCTGGAGAAGGATGGGCATGTTAGTTCATTGAATGAAACTAGATGAAGATACATTGTACCATTTGTGTATCCATAATCATGAACGTTCAATACATTGGACACATCTGGACTTACAACACCGAGTTGGGCATAATTCAGAACCTAAGTCCAGCCATGCTCAGCCCTCTGATATCTGAGGAGAAGTCACAACACAGAAGAGTGTATTTTCTGACAAACTTCCTCAGCCTTCAATGTAACACCCATGATGTAAATTTAGCAACAGAAAACTATTCAGTACCTGTGGATTGAGGTAATGACATGTGACTTTCAATGGATGTGCAGCAACAAATTACTTCTGTTTTCTCGGACATGGAATTGCAGAGGTGTTGAGTATGATTCTACTCCTGCTCCAAAACTCCTTACTGCCTTTTTAAGAGGTCTTGGCCCTGGATATTGACTCACATTGTTCATGCTAAATTTCATTCCAAAGACTGCACAGAGAGGCTGAGGTCTCCCAGCAATTGTGTAGTTGCTCCTACCATGGTGACAGCCTGAGTGAAAAATATGGGTAAAAAATAAGGAAAAAGAGGGATGTGAGGAAGGAACGGAGATACTGACACATGGCATGGACACTGTCTGATATTTCAGGACTATAATTTATTGTTGAATTACTCAAGCGCACGTATTTTTGCACCACAGTTATGGATAAACCATATAGCATGTGAGATAAAAAGGGAAAATAGACTGCCCAACAGTCATCAATCATTAATTAATAATGTCCCTTCTAGATTTAAATCCTTGATCCTAAGAGGAACCAAAGAAGATGGCTTCTATACCAATGACCTCCATCAAGTAAGTACAGATTTTCACTGTAAAGCTTGTTTAATTTTTTTTTCTATACCTAAAGTTCAGATCACATTCTAACAGATATGGGACTGTGAGAAAGAATGGTACGAGCAACAGATGTGACAAGTACCTAACCAGTAAATTAAAGATAAAAAAAGTCCTGGTATTTTGTAAGTGGGAATGATTCCTACTTCAATCGATACAGAAATACAATAAAACTGTAAAAATGAAAAAAAAATTAGTGAAAAGATGAAAAGCCTCATTCATCACTAACCTAGGACAGCCAGGAAGGTTGCCCAGACTTAAAAAATGTCCTTTTTCTTCAGGCATCTGCACCCATAGGAAATGCCACCCTTTTTCCTACAGGATCTAGCCAGATGGTATCATATGTTTGTCACTTCCAGGATGGATTACTGTAACTCCTGGCATTTTATGACAAAGGAGAAAACAATGTACAGGGTGCAGCTGATGCAAACCTCCCCACTTCCTGAAGAGGTTAAGTAGTACTGAATACATGAAGCCCATACACAAAGCTCTCTGCTCCAGTGTACAATGTCAGTTTAAATTCTTGATCCTTATTAGATCCCAATAACATTTTATACTACCAAAACAAAACAAAACAGAAATTGATCATAAAGCTTTATGTTTTCAAATACCTTATTGTCACATTCTCTAATGCCTATATTTATTTAAAATTAAGAGATGACAATAGAAAGAAAACAAATCGAGTGCAATTTTTTTTAGCATATCACTATGTGGGGAAAAAAAAGCAAGAAAATATTAGTAGATGAACAATATGCAGGAAAAAAAAATCATACTGCTATGAGAGGTTTGGCTAGCAGACCAAGAAGTTCAGTGCATGGAAATTGTAATCCCAATGTAGAACGTAAACAGTTCATTGAAAACATTAAAGAGAAATTCCCAAGCTTTGTAACTTTTTTACAGTGTACACTCCTATGGAGGCCTAAATCAGAAAATGAATAAAGTCTTTTTTTTTTTTTTTTTTAATGCCTGGGTTCTAAAATGCAACTTATAAAGTGTGAGGAGAAGAGATACTATGAAATTAGTAGTGGCTTCAGCTGAAGATCAAAATGAAGGCCCTCAGTTTTGTTCTTTAGAATTGGATTAACTTCACAGAATCGTAAAGTGATAGGATCATAGAATGGCTTGGGTTGGAAAGTTAAAAGTCATTGAACACAAATTCCCATCGAGGGAAGGGTTGCCAGCCATTAAACCAGGTTGTCCAGGGTCCCTTCCAGTCTGGCCTTGAAAGTCTAGGAATGGGGCATCCTCAACTTCTCTGGGTTACCTGTGCCAGTCTCGCTATCCTTTGAGGAACAAATTTCTTCCTAATGTCCAACTTAAATTTCCCCTGTTTTAGTTTAAAACCATTTCTCCTTTTGCAAACACATTATTGTTGTGTTGTATTGTAAGGTTTGTAGTGTATTGTATTGTAAGTATTGTAAGGTTACAACAAGGTCTCCCCAGAGCTTTCTCTTCTCTAAGCAAAGCACGTCACTCTAATCCTTCTTCATTATCAGAAGTGCTCCAGCCCTCTGAGCATCTCCATGGCCCTTCTTTTGGACCCTCTCCAAAACCTCTGCATCCTTCTTGTGCTGGGCCCAAGGTCTGGACACAGTACTCCATCCGGATGGAGCCTCATAAGGGCAGAACAGAAGGGGACAATACCCTCCCTTGCCACTGCCACCCCTTTATTGACATAGCCCAGGATACTGTTGCTCTTCCCAGCTGCAAGTGCTGCACACTTCTGCCTCATATCCAGGTCCTCATACATCTTAACTCCCAGCTCCTTCTCTTCAGGCCTGCTCTCAATGAGTTCTTCTCCAAGTCTGTACTCACATCTGGGATTGTCCCAAGCTAATACCCTGAACTTAGCTTTGTTCATTGGGTTCATGTTGGCTCACTTCTCCAGCCTGTCCTTTCCTTCTGTCATATCAACTGCACCACTCAGTTTGGTGTCATCAGATAACTGCTGAAGGTATACTCAATCCCACTATCTATATTATTAATAAAGATGTTGAATAACAGCAGTCCAAATTTCAGCCACTGTGAATCAGTTCAACGGAAGAAGTTCAAGATGTAACAACTTTATACTGAATATAATAACACAATTGCACATCTAGGACTAGTCTGTATCTTCCCTCATACCTGATTTCCCTTTTTACCTTGATCTAGATCTCATGTATAGTTTGCTTGAGATCTGCAAAGCTTCTAGCTAAGGAACATGTCCTCTTTGCTCTCAGAAGTCTGTTTTCTCGTAGTCCTGAGGAGAATTGCTATACTTAAAGGTCACATGTGGTGGCTAGCTTCCCTGACAAGGCCCCCAAAAGCAGATTCTGTAACTTGCTACAGGAATGCTGGGATAACTGATCCTTAGGAATAATGACGAAAAACTTCTGTAGTAGTCCCAGTTAATTCAGCTTGTTTAATTGAAAAGAAAGCTGATCAATTGAATTGCACCACTGGGATGCATACAGGACTCTAACAGCTAAAACCTTATTTTCTCTTAGCTAGCCATATTGAAGTAGAGGAAAAAAAAAAAAAAAGCTTTCTTGTTTGCTTATTAAGTTGTTTATTTGTTTGCTTCTGCTTGTGTTTGCCCAAGAATGTTCAAAGCTGTCCTCTCAGATCTGATACTTGCTGCACTGCCTCTGTCAGAAGGCAGCAGAGATGACAGTGGTGACCTCTTCCAAACCCTCTGAGCCTTATTTTTCTGCCAGCTTATGAAGCAGTTTGTTGGGCTGAATGCTTGAGAATGCAATATTGGAAGCATCTCTGGCTGCTCACAGCCTTCATAGAGGTGTCTCTTCATGTGTCCAGACCTCTGAGAGAGCTGAAATGAGATTTTTCCCCAGGCCCTCACTGTTTCCTCATGAGCCTGTCTTGGGCTTCCTTCTATGCTCATTTCATGAATGAAAGTCTGTTTCAACCGAGACAGGAGCTCTTGGCACAGACTGTAACAGGTCATACTCTTAGCTCTGGAGATTACTAGTTCAATTGTTCATGTTTTACTCAGATCTGCAGCCAAAACACAAGAAGGAAACTCTAGTAAATTGCTAAGGTGTTCGTTGCCCTAGAGTTCACCATCCACAGTGAACCAAGACATGGGCATTTCTGAATTATGGAAAAAACTCTATCAGCAGCTGTTTGTTTTCTGTTTATCATGACTTTATTAATGTCTGAAATGTTACTTTGAGGAGAATTTCTACTGCTTTGTTTGTTCTTATTGTTGTTATTGTTTTCCATGTGAAAATTTTTCAGTTTTCCTGCATAGGTTGTTTCCTGATAGGACTACTGCAGTAAGAAATATCTGCAGCTGGAATTAAAGCACCTAAAAATAATAATAGAAATAAAAAAAGTACTATCACAGTAAACACATGACAAAATATGCTTAGGTTAAAAGTGCCAAAGACTTGACCTTAGACTTCGCTCTTCAGCATGCTCCCTGGACTTTGCATGGGACTCCCTGCTGTTCTGTGGGATCCTCACCCCCTTCCCCAACCAAATTTTCAGAGGGCTGAATGTTCTCCCAAGAGCCAGATGTAACTGTTCTCAAGACAGTGTGAATCATGTGTTCATGTTTGCATATGCCCTCAGAAATCACCTCTTTTTAGTTCCTTCAGTCCCAGTGGGAACTCCATTACAATCTTTTCTGTGTCACATGCCACTGTTCTGTCCATACTCCTAGACAAGCAGAGGACACTTCAGGTTCTTTAAGAGACACCTAATGAATATATGAACTAGCTTAAAAGCATTTTGGAGATCATACAGACCTAAATATTAAGTTTCCTTGGCGAAGTTCTCATCCATTTTATGTATCTGGCCCTTTCCTTAATATCCCTTGCCAAGAAATCATTATTAATCTAAAATATCTTCATCGTTGTGAGAATATAAAATCAATACTGCCAGATTCTACAAGGACTAGTAGTAGATAACAGCTACTGGGACTGCATTAAAATTTGTGGCCTCTCTCCTGATGTCTGATTTGGGCTCTGCCCTGGATTTTCTAGGTTTTTTGAGATTAAAATGCCAAATCCCTGTGCAATTGTTTTGAGTGATCCTTGTAGCTCAGGATTATACTGATCATGGATCATTTGTCACATGAACTTGCTGAAGGCATGAGATACATTCCAGAGACCAAGTAGGCAATTATGCCACATGCATAACTGGATAACAAAGCCCATATGACAGCTTACCACTAAATTAACTTCTCCTATTCTTCATGGCAATGATGACAAAAGATGCTCATCCCCAGGCAATGATCTTTCCACCTTGCCTGACCCATCTGACAATCATAGGACTTAGGGAGTATCTTACAATAGGACCTTCACACATAAATACCAACTCTCAAGCAAAGGTTGTAAGAAATCAGGCATGAAAAACTGAAGTGAAAGGTTTCATCTGACAGATTAAATATTACGTCTTGACTCCTGGAACACGAACATTGTGCTCTCACAAGCAGACACATATACATCTCTGTTGCACACCTAAAATATGAAAATCTATCATACAAAATGCACCATTTTTCTCAGCCATCCCTGTACCTTGCTAATCACTTTATATAGGAAACCAACTTTACACTGCACAGAGCTCCACCCATCCAGATGATGTTGTCATTTCCATGGTAACAAAAGTACCTCAAAGGCAAAAGAACAGATGGAGACTGAAGAAAAAAATAATCTAAGGACAAAAAGTGAACATATGTAGTGCAAGAAAAAATATTAAGCTGTGGGCAGCTATTAGGGTTATTATCATTTGCAAAGGGAGACCTTGATAAACTCAGTCATGGCTCTGTGCTAAGGAGTGGCACAGTCAAATCAACCTTGTGACAATGTCAGTTTTCCAACATCCCCTTTCCCCCTTGCTTTCCCTTCACACTAATCTCATAAATAATTGCTTTTGCTCCCTTAATGACTTGTTTTGGTTTAAGGACAACAGCAGCCAAAACAGGCAGAATGTAACTAGTGGTATTCTTGACTGCCCATTGCAAGTCTTGATGATCAAAGTCTTCATGAGTGACCAAGGACTATGTAGCTGTCCCTCTGTCACAAAGACAGCAGCAGCCAGGGGAGAAAACCAAAGGGATGGGATTTGCTGAGTGCATAGATACAACCTGTAACCCACTACATCCTGCCCACATGTGCTCTGACTGGCTGCTGCACTTTGGATTCACACATACTATTATATAAAGTACATGCTGGCAGCAGTTTGGAACATCTTTAAAATTGGGTTAATAGTTGTGACACAGTCTTTGCTTGACTTCCTCTGGAATTAGTCCATCTTTGTGGATCGCTGTCAATCAGAAAGGAAACTTGTAATTTACATAGGACAATTTGTTCTGTGTCAGCTTTCTAAGACTCTGAGCAAGGCAAGTGTAATTTGGGAACAGGAGCTGTGATAAGGAGAAGAAAAAAAAAAGGAAAAAAGAATCTTGTATTTTTAGCTTGCTCTCAATAAAAGTTTTCTTCTCCATATTACATAATTTATTTGAGATATAGAGCTTCATGCATGTGAAAAAAAGTTAAAAACTGTCATCTAAACTCCTTTCAGCTTCAGCTGGACGGAGCCAGCACATACTTCAGAGTGAGGAAGTCTTGCCTATGAGGCGGAACAGAAGAACCTAGAGCATGAGAAATGTGAATTCAAGCTCAAGAGGAGCTCATCTAACGCTCATCAGGTAATAATTTAAACAACAAAAAAAAAAATAGCACAAAACCACACTTGTGTACTAAATTCCACAAAAACAAGCAACGCTTGCTTGTCTGACGACTACTTCTCCCCCCTGCCCCCCCTTCCCTTCCAAAACATGAAGGCTCATGGAAGCTTTTCCTTCGCTTCCCGGG
This sequence comes from Cyrtonyx montezumae, assembly GCF_038088225.1. Taxonomy (NCBI): domain Eukaryota; kingdom Metazoa; phylum Chordata; class Aves; order Galliformes; family Odontophoridae; genus Cyrtonyx; species Cyrtonyx montezumae. Next base: position 655,633 of record NW_027072047.1, read on the forward strand.
TGAGGGAACATAGCAGACGGACCTCCGCCGTCCGCCCTGCGCTGGCAGACAGGTGTGCAGCCTGCCAGCAGGGGGCAATGCCTCATGTCTATTCGGCCACAGCCTCCTTAAGTTCAAAAATGAAGAAAAAGATAGGAAGGGAAATAGAAAGGGAAATAGAAAGGGAAATAAGGGAAGGGAAAGGGAAGGGAAATAGAAAGGGAAATAAGGGAAGGGAAAGGGAAAGGGAAAGGGAAAGGGAAAGGGAAAGGGAAAGGGAAAGGGAAAGGGAAAGGGAAAGGGAAAGGGAAAGGGAAAGGGAAAGGGAAAGGGGAAGGGGAAGGGGAAGGGGAAGGGGAAGGGGAAGGGGAAGGGGAAGGGAAAGGGAAAGGGAAAGGGAAAGGGAAAGGGAAAGGGAAAGGGAAAGGGAAAGGGAAAGGGGAAGGGGAAGGGGAAGGGGAAGGGGAAGGGGAAGGGGAAGGGGAAGGGGAAGGGGAAGGGGAAGGGGAAGGGGAAGGGGAAGGGGAAGGGGAAGGGGAAGGGGAAGGGGAAGGGGAAGGGAAGGGAAGGGAAGGGAAGGGAAGGGAAGGGAAGGGAAGGGAAGGGAAGGGAAGGGAAGGGAAGGGAAGGGAAGGGAAGGGAAGGGAAGGGAAGGGAAGGGAAGGGAAGGGAAGGGAAGGGAAGGGAAGGGAAGGGAAGGGAAGGGAAAAGGAGGAAAAAAAAAAAGATGCTGTGTTGCAAGATGGAAGAGAGTATGGTATAGCAAAGTGAAACCCACCTGCACTCCCCATACACTGAGCATGCAGTAGCTCTGAGTTTTTCCAGCTTGCTGATAAGGAAATTCTGTGATAAGAAAATGTTGATAGATGACTTAGGTGTGAATTAAAAAGTTGCACAGCACATTCCCTGGAGCACAGGGAATCAATCAACACTCAGTTCTGCAGAGCAAGTGTTCCTGCTTGTTTTTCCCTCAGGTTCAGAGTGAGGGTAGCTCAAGCTGATGCTGATGCCTCAGGGAATTGCCTCAGCATCAGATCTAAGGCTGGATCAGGGGATAATAACAAACAGGGAGGGGAGGAGAGGCACAATTGGGCATCCTGAGGTTGTGCTTTAGCTCTGGCACTCAAACAAAATCTGCACTCTACTGAGGGTGTTACTGTTTACTATGGTATAAAGTCAAGCATCCCATTGAGCCTGATGCCACCAACAGGGTTTGGGAAGGCTGTCCCTCAGATGACTCCAAGCTCAGATGACAGAGGTTTGTTAGCAGCAGTGATTCTTGCTCAGCATTGCACCCCAGCCTTATGGGATCTCATTCTTATCACACATGAGCTGCTGAACCCATTCATGAGCAAAGTGCCAAACATCCCAACATATCGCTCTTGTTTGCACACTGTTATTCAGATAGAGCTTTACGCTGAAATGTGATACACCTTGTTCCTCATGTTTCCACCTCCAAAAGTTTCAGGTGTCCCTCAACAATTATAAATAATTAAAACACATAAAGCACACATGTGTCAAGTTTTGTGAAACACTGGGAGGAAAAGAGTAGATAAAATGACTTGCATTTCAGATAAAGAAGGTCAATGGACAGTGAGAATTGGATGTTTTCCATGGGCAGCCTTGTCTGAGAGGTTTTCATATCACTAATAGCATATGAGCATGCTCATTTTTTCCTCCCAAAGCTCTGAGTCCAGTCTTGACTGTGAAATGCATCCTCCACTGCTGACATTATCTCATGCTCATGTGCCCTTTATGGTGACTGGTTCAACAAAATCATATAAAGCAAAGAAGAATCACAAAAGATGTTCTCATATTCTCTGAAGTTTATTGACACTTTTTTTTTCTATTTTTTGGGATGTTGAAGGGGGAAAGAGAGCAGAAGTGGGAGTGCAGTTTATGCTTTGATAAAACGAGGGCCATTTTTGTGTGTGTTGGTGTTGTTGTTGTTTTCTTTGTTTGCTTGTTTCTTTCTGAAGAAAAATAAGTAAATAAATTGCCCTCTCCATAGGAGATCAGTGGACAAAGGCAATCAATTATCCCTGATCCAGTTAGTGCTATTCATGACTAATAGAGCAATCTAACAAAATACAATGGCTGATCCATGCAAGAATAACCAACATATTATGTCAGGAGGAGGGAGTTCATGTATCTGCCTTGGCTTGGATAGGTTAGAAACATAAGTCATGATATCACACATTACCACTGGGATCTGACCATGAAGGTTAGGCTCTGTACATTTCTGTGCCAAGAATGTCATTCTGGATTGAAGAAATTCACTTTACCAAAGCCAGACAAAGGAAAATTTTTCAATTTCAATGATTCAACAATTTCTCAAGAAAAATCATATATTGTCCTCATCCTTACGGTGGTGTTCCTTCAGCCATTGGATGACTGATATCTTCAATCAGGAGTAGTAGAATTCCATCAGTTTATACAGAACATTTCATAAGAGCTGAGGCTGTGTGTGTGTTGCTGTCAGCCAAAGTTCAACAGACATTTACATGATTCTGCTGCAAATTTATCTTCAAAGACTGTCAAGCCAGAAAGGATCACTTCTAGCTTGTCTCCAGCCTGTCAGAGTTAACCATGTTTCACTTTAGTTTAAGCTAACAAATAATCTAATCTATTCTGTTAAACCTTTGTTTCCAAGAAGTCCCAGGACAGATCCAGAATTGTACTGGGGCAACGCAACACCTAGTCACAATGTAGACCTCAAAGCTTTAACTAAATATCTCTCCATTACAATTCCTGGACAGACTTACGGATTAGTTGGATTTACAGAGGATAGGGGTCATCTCAAATGTTGTGTAGGAAATGCTGTAGGGAATAACAGGCCCAGTCTAACTTCTCTGAGAAATTAGGTGCCTGACTCTGATCCCTTGGTACCCTGCAATTTCCTTCACTTCATGGCATTTTTCCTCCTGAAATCAAATCTATTTCTAATAGTTGAACATAATCCTTCAATGCTTGCCCCACAAATCATTTCCCCCCAGCTCTCAATCTTTTTTTTGTTTGTTTTTGGTGGCTCTTTTCCGTACCATCTCCAATTTTTTCACCACATGCTTTGAAAAGTGGCTGTCAGACCCATAAACAGCCTCTCAGGTTCATCCTTACTGATGCCATACACCACAAGTCACCGGGATGCAGAGCCAAGGATCACATCAGCACTTTCAGATTTGAGGGTCCAACTGCGAGACAGAATTATGGTGCTTGTCCAGGCTGCAGCTGATTGCATTACAAGGATTTTGTTTGGGCTTTCGAGAAGCAGAACTTGAATCTTATTGCACCAAGATGCATTTTGTTTGTCTGAGTCAGGCGGTGCAGTTTCTTTAGCCAGGCTGCCCTGGACTCTCTTTCTTTGCTATTTTGCCAACCATAATGTCATCTACAAATGTCATCAGGAGTAGTTTCATATTTACTTCCAAATTACTGATGAATAGCACAGGGGAAAACTCTAGTAACACTCCTCTTCCACAATAATTCTGCATTGACAATTACTTTCAAAGATCTGTCAGTCAGGCAGTTCTTAACTCATTTCTTGTCTGCTCTTGTCCTGAACCCAATTACTTTTGCTTGGCTAAAAATCTCTTCTACAAAGTCATCGAGTCTTCAACCTGAAAATGTCATGAGATGATGATTTTTACCAATCCTCCCATTAAGTTTCTGAAATGATTAATCACTATGAACCACATACATCTTCATAGCAGTGTGATCTTCTCTCTGACTTCAACTTCTAGTTATCAATTCCCTTTACAACATTCTTTCAGGACTAGATTAAACAGTTCTTTCTACCCATGGTCCCCGAACAGATCCTATATTTCCATTCACTTCCTGTCTTAAACTATATAGATTTAAATAACTTCCTACCATTTCTATGTTTCGTTGATTGATGCAGCATTTCTGCATACAAGCTTCTTATTCATGCTTTTCTATTAGTTTATAAAGCCTTATATATATATGTATACATCTATATCTATCTATATGCAAAATTGTAATCAGCATGAAAACCACAATTGAAATCCAACACATATTAGATCAACGATGCACATGAGAATCCAGGACACGTTTTGATGATTATTAGTAATTAGTTTCTTTGATGTTATTTATGAGGGAAAGAATTTCATGTGCATTTGAGATCACAGTTACTTGGGGGCTCTGGAAAGGCTGCAAAATATCACCACAGCTGTAAGAGCAGGAAAAAACTGATGGATGCTGAAAGAGCAATAAGGAGGCCAACATTCAAGGTTTTTTTTTTTGTGTGTGTGTGAGCAGCCTGTGCAAAGACAGATGGTCCTCTGCTGGTGTGTCAGCAAGTGCTGCATCACTGAGCTCCACAGTGTTTTGTGTGCTGCCTGATCACAGATGAATGTTTAGTCTCTGTAAGGAAAGATGTGGAAAGATCTGATAGGTAAGAAAGTCTTTGACTTGAACTGAGCTTCCAAGGAGGTCATCTCCCACAGTGTAACATGATGTTTCTAAGCTACCCAGCTCTTCTTCTAGTTGTCTTGGCTGAGAAATTGGAAAGTAAAAAAATACATATTGTTCTTTTGTTTTTGAGTAGAAGTTATGATGGCAGAGTCTCTGTCCATCAACTAGATGCTGAGATAGGAACAACAGTACTCAGTTGTCAAAATACTGTACAAGATAATTGATTTGGGAATGCCAGGGAACGAACATATGAAATCTGTGGATAATAGACCAAAAGAGAAGGTTTATGTCTCTTAAAATTAGTTTTGCACTTGATTTCCAGCCCTTTGGCCCTGAATTTTTGTTCTTGGCTGCCTTTGTTCATACAACAATGTTGAAATTCAATCCCACAAGTCTGAAGGATTTGCAAAATAAAAGGGCAAATTTAAAATCACTGCTATTTCTATTTCTGGACCAATTGTTCTGACAGTTGAATTTACAATTCTTGAAGAAAAAAAAAAAGGAAAGACTGAGGTACATTCATATTTCTCCCTGTTTTCACCTGTCTTGGAGTATAATCCCTCATTGCTTACATTGCAGTAAGACTCAATGAACTGCTAACTAGTGCATGTCTAAGAGATGATGTGTGGACAGGCAGATAGATAGATAGATAGATAGATAGATAGATAGATAGATAGATAGATAGATAGATAGATAGATGACATTGATACATAGATACATAGATGTCTATTGCATAAAGCTCCCAACTGTACTAAAGAGCTGAAGGCTCATTAAGAAACAAGTCAAGTTTCTTAAGTAGTTACAATTGTAAATAGCTTTCTTTTTTTAATGATTTGTATGTATTTTTGAAGCATGTTGAGTCTTACCAGTGCTTGATTGGGAAACTTATCACATACATTTCTCACATTATCTTACACATCACCTGATAACTTCACGTAACACTAATTTATACCTTGAACCCAGAAATACGTATTTATATTTTTAGCTCAATATGCTATTTATATAAAAATTACAGGCTTGTGACCTTTGTTATAAAACATCTGCCTATCTCATGCAATCAAGGTTACATGTAGACTGTCAGACAAAAAAAAAAAAAGGAAACACATCTCAGGTTCCACTGCAGGAGCTAAACCAACATTATGAATGCCATGGTGTTTTTGTTTGTTTGTTTGTTTTGTTTTGTTTTGTTTGTTTGTTTTTTGTTTTGGGATATTTTTTTTTAAGTGAAAAGAACAAAGAAAAAGGAAACTTCTGCAGATCAACAACTCAGATTATATTAACTCCTTGGCTCATTACGGAGCTGTTTGGAGAGAGTTTTTAAAAGAGCAAAAATGTTCTAGATCTAGAAGGCAGAGGTAAGAAATCCCTTGATGTCAACCCTGTCCCATAGTGATTTATACACACACATTATAGAGTATGATCACTCAAAGGAATGGGTCTTTTTCTGCTTGTGGAATTTTGTCCAATGGGACTTGTCAGAGTTTGTGGTCTACAAGTAATTAGGTGTGATAATTTTGTGTTTGCAAGTTGCATGCAATACAGACATAAGAATAGCTCTGAATAAACCAAAAACTTCCTTAAGCAGGTCTTGTTCTTCTTTAACTATTTCTTTCTCTTTTTTCCTTTATTTTCTCTTTTTTCTTTTCTTTTTCTTTTGTCCTTTTTCCTTTCTCTTTTATTTTTTTAACTTTTCCTTTTAATGTTTTCCTTTTATTATTATTATTTTTTTTATTTTCCTTCTCCTTTTCCCTTTCCATTTCCCTTTCCTTTTTATTTGGTGGGGGGGTGGAGGGGGGAAGGGGGAGTGGAAGGGAGGGAAGGAGGGAGGTTGACTCCCCCATGTCTTCAAAGTAAGCAAGCATTAAATAAGTCATTATCTCAATTGCTTCCCAAATTGAACTTCTCCGTTTCTGATTAAATAAATAAATAAATAGAGAAAGAGGCTTGGGGAGAAAAAGAAAACAAAAGGAGCAAAGGGTTAAGAGTCAGTTTTTGTCCAAAACTTTTGGAATATAAACAAAACACTATTTTCTAGCAAAGGAGAATTAGAACTGATAACGTTGTTATTCTCCTTGCTGGAGCATTTTTGCTCCAGAATTCAGTTTTCTGCGTTAATCAGATCAAGTCAATTACCTCATAATCATGTGTATTGGCTTCTTCCAAGGAGGAAGATGAGGGTCAATGGAGTTCTTTGGTGCAGAAGATTTACCTGCCAAAACTTTTCAAAACCGAAATCCTTCACAGGAAAATGTCACTCTTAGCTCTGCCAAGAAGTGTCGAAACTGTTTCTCTTTGTTTCGTTCAGATACAAAATGACAAAATGTAGCTCCAGTTGGGTGATTTAATTTAAACAAACAAGCCTCTACTCGGTGTCAAAGCACTGATTCAAAACGACAATGCTTGTTTGGTTTCAATCAGAAATGTCAACATTTTTGGTGTGACATTTCTGATTCAAAAGTTTTCGGGACATGCGTTTGTTTGAGATGGAGGAAGAGGTGATCTGTTGGCTGTAGTTTTATCATGCGCTTTATTGATTTATTTGTGTTGCACTGTTAGTGATGTGAACCAGGACAGAAGGACTACAGAAGAAAGATGCATGAAGCCCATTGCCTCTACCTCAGTATGCCAGTTTGGGATTTGTCTCTACTCCAGCACTTAAGCTTGGGATTTGCCTCTACCCCAACACATCAGTCTGGGATTTGCCTCTACTCTATCCATTTGGGATTTGTCAGAAGTATGGAAGAGGTGAGTCATGTGGAGGAATCTAAAGGGAAATACCAGCTTGGAGTGATTTTTATCTATGAGATTTTTCCAGAAGGTGTGCTCCCAGAAAGCACAGTGGGGTTGAGAGCAATACTCACCCACTTATCTCAGTCTGCAGAGAAGTGGTAGCAGGTATGCTTGTATCTCTTGGGTCATATAGAGCTCTCCTACTCTGCTGGTGCTAGATCAGGGTGAATGCTGTAGAAGAATACATCACTCACTATTTATTTAAGGGGCTATGGCATATAAATACACCTTCACAGATGCTGAGGGTCAAGTGGGGTAGTCCTTGCATCAGCGAACCCTGGATTCAGGTCACTCAGGTGACAACTTGCCATTACCATCCGTACCGGAGCAAAGGGGAGAAACTGTGTACTTTGAGCCTCCTGCAATGATCTGGGATGGGGATGGCAGCATATGACATCACCGCCATCAAACATGCAGAGGTACTCAGGTGGGACACTCCCGAAGCCCTCCCAGTGCCACCTTCACCTGTAAGTACATTTCCATGGCTCCATCCCACACATCTTCCCTTTTCTGGGGGTTCCTCCTCATCATCCCCCTGATTATTCAGACAAATCAGCTATTTACTCTTGTGAGTAAAGATCTGCTGAACTGGCAAACCAAAAAACAGCATCATCCAGATTGCTGGAAGAGTGAAGATGGGAAAGGAAAAGCCCAAGGAATTGGATTTTGCTCTTGCCTACACATCGTCTAGCCCAGAGCTGAATCCGTGCTGAATTTGTGCACTATTACTGATTAATAGTGAAAGGAGTGAGTCGGGCTATTATCCTCACCTTGCCAAAAGTGCTGAGAGTCCTTGTTTGTCCTCTCCAGCCCCAGAGAAGGGATCTTCATGTCAAGCCTGACCGTCAGTCACCGCACCCTGAAGATCTGCACAGGGAGTTGAGTCTGCACAGCTGTGGTGTCACACGGCATGTGTGGGGCGAGTGGGAGAGGAATAGCTCGGGTGGGCTAAACAGCTCCAACCTGAGCCTCTCACCTCCTCTGCCTTTTCTCCCCTGCCCCCATCACTGCTGCTGTTGTGTCAGGTAGTGGCACTGTTGAGTACATTAACCCAGGGCTGAGCAGTGCTGCAGCCACAGCGAGTGTGAACGTGTTTGTGTGTGTGCGCGAGTGTGTGTGTGTGTGTGTGTGTGTGAGTGAGTGTGTGAGAGTGTGTATGCTTGATCATTACCGCTTATTCTCCCCCTGGATTCCCGCCACCCCCTCCCACTGCCGCTAAACTCTGTGCTGCAGGACTGCAGGAGTGAGAGAAAGAGGGGAAGGAGAGAAACGAAGCCATCACCCCCTAAATCTGCTTAAACAAATCACCGTCCGTTTCAGGAAAAGGGGGGTGGGGGTGTGTGTGAACCAGACCAAAACGACAAAATAAAAGACAGAGAAAGGAAAAAGAAATAATAAATCTGACGGGGGGCAAAAAGCGGCTCCCAGTCGCCCCCCCTTTCCCGAGCTCCGGGCAAGGAGAGGTGGGTGGGTGTGTGCGAGCACCGACCCCCGCGCCCGTTAGGAAAGCGGGGCTTCTCCCCCCGCCTCCTCCTGTCCTCCCCCGGCGCGGCCCGGCGCGGAGCGGTGTGGGGCGGCGCGGAGCGGCGCGGAGGAGGGGGGGGAGCGGGCGGCCGCAGCCCCGCAGCCCGCCGGAGCTCCGGCACCAGCACGGGCCCCGCTCCGGAGACGAGAGCCAGAATAAAGAGAACAGCTTCCTCGCCGCCAAAGCAGCCTTTTTTTCTCGTCGCGGGTTTTGGTTGAATTTTTTTTTTTTTTTTTTTTTTGCTCGTTCGCTCTTTCTTTTTTCTTTCTCTCTTCTCTCTCTCTTTTCTTTTCTTTTCTTTTTTTTTTTTTTCTTAAAACTCCTCGCCGGGAAAAGCAAAAGCGAAAACGCTTCCCCACCCGCGCCCCCCTGCAAAAGGCCCCTCAAACAACCAACAACAACAAACAGAAAGAAAGAAAAAAAAAAAAAAGAAACCCTCGCTCGGAAAAAAATAAATAAATAAATAAAAGGAAAAGAGAAGGAAAAGAGAGAGAGAGAGACAGAGAGACAGAGAGAAGCTCCATCGATTTTTCAAACCCAGGATTTTACCCAGTGCACTGATTTTTTTATTATTATTTTTATTTTTTCTCTCCCTCTTTTTTTTTCCTTCCCCCCCCCCTCCCTTTTCTTTCCCCGTCCCCGTCCCCCCCTCCTCAACCTTCTCCTTCTTCCCACCCCCCTTTTCCTTTTCATTTTATTTTGGATCCTGCTAAAATTAGCCGGGACTGCTCTGGGTGTTGCGTGTTAATTTGATTTACTCCGGGATTCCGGCTTCCAAGACGCCATTTTCCCCCCTTCTCGCTCTATCTCTCTCTATTTATCTATCTATCATTTATCTGCCGAGCTATCTATCCGTCTGTCTGTCCGTCCATCTCCCTCTCCCCGGGAGCCTTCCCTCCTCCCCCCCGCCCTCCTCCCTCTCCGCTCTGCGTGTGCTGCGCGGCCGTGCGCTCCCCTAATCTGACAGATGAACACCGCCATGGGTTTGCCGCAACACAAGCAAAAGCACCTTTGGGGGCTGTGGCGAGGGATTGAAACCGGGATCTAAAAGAGAAGCAAGAAGACGGGGGGAATCCGAGGGAGGAGGAGGAGGAAGAAGGAAGAAGAAGAAGAGGACGCTGCTAAGAAGCCCCCACTGCCGTTTTGGGGATATGGGTTAGTAAAAAAAAAAAAAAATACCTGAGCCATCGAGGAAATGTCTGTCTTGATGGTACCGTTTGCAGGAGGGTCTTACCCTCCTCTCTTCTCCCCCCCTCCCCACCTTTTTACCCTCTGCATGCAAAAGTTAATGTCTCCTTTTTTTTTCTTTTTTTTTTCCATGTTGTGACTTTGCAATGGCGCGGAAGGGGTTTTATTTATTTGGGGTGTGTGTGGGGGGGTAATTTATCCTCTGAAATGCATGCGAGCTCTCTCCCCGCGACTCCTTCCCTCCCCATGCTTTGTGGCTGGTGGGGGGGTGTGTATGCATGTGCGTCTTTGGGGGGGGGGGCACAGCCGCGCTGCTGGGAAGGGGTTGCAATTTTTTTTTTTTTTTTTGCAAGGAGTTTGTATAATGTATTTATCCCTCTTTGCCCCCCCCTCCCCCCCTTCCCCCCCCCCACCATCCCGCTTTGCTAGCCTGTGTGAGCTCCCCCGATGATACCGCGGGTAGGTGGCAGCTCAGCGTGTGCATGTGGAAAGCAGGGCGAGCAGTCACCCCCCCACACCCCGCTTCGTAAATTGCAGGTTAAGTGGAGCTAGAGAGCAATACTGTAACCTTCTGGGGATCTGTGTGTGTGTATGTGTGTGTGTGTGTGTGTGTGTGTGTGAGTGAGTGTGAACGAGCGTACGTGTGCGGGGCCGGTGCTCGGAGCTGGGCGCGGGGAGGTTTGTGTGTGGGGGGGGGGTTCCGATGCCCCTGGGCATCCGCGGCCCCGCGCTGCTTTTGACATTGAAAAGGACACGCGGCACTTTGCAGGAGCATGGGAGCGCTGGGGGCTGGAGGGGCGATTAGGAATGCGGGACCCCTCCCCTGCTCAGTGTCAGAGTGAAGCGTGGTATTAATCGGTGTTAATAATGAGGCCGTGATTGCGGGAGAGTGGCTCCTCTTTTTCCCACGGGTGGAAGCGGAGAGTTGAGCTTTGGGCGGTTCGCGAACGTCCCCGGGGTGTTGGCGGGGTGAGTGTGTGTTTGTGTGTGTGTGTGTGTGTGTGTGTGCTCGTGTGTGTATGCGCCGGGGAGTGGGGCAAAACGCAGCCTGCAGCTGAGGGCGGCTATTGTCAGCCCCAGCCCAGGCGCAAAGGCTCGCTGCCCACCACCGGGCACACACACACACTTGCACACGCACACACATCTACAAACACACACACGCAGCCTTTCCACGCTGGCGGGCAGGGGGACATCAGGGCCCCTCCTCCCCCCCCTTTCGCCATTGAGGCGGGGGGCTCCTCCCGTCCCAGTCCCCAGCGTACTTGTGTGTGTGTGTGTGTGTAATGTGTGTGTGCATCATGCCGGGCACCGGCCATCCCCGCCAGGCTCCGCACCTCGCCGCCTTGCCCCTGTCTGCGTGTATTTATGTGTCTAAAAAAGCCAGTTGAGAGAAGGATTTCCGATTCGTTTCCGCTTCACATAAACGGCACTGATAATCTCGGGCCCGACGCCTGATGCTAAAAGGGCACTTCGCCGGCGGGGAGAGGCCGTCGTCCCCCCAGCTACGGGGCTCCGGTCCCCGGAGGAGCGGAGAGAGAAGTGGAGCTGCACTGGGCGTACCCCGGGCAAAGAAGCACCGCAGCTCCGGGCAGAGATGTTCCGGCAACAGCCGGACCACGGTGGCCCTGGTGGGGCCGGGGGAGCAGCCCTGCTGCCTTATAAGTCCATCTGTCAGCCCTCAAAGGGGGTGCGAGGCGAGCGGATCGCTGAGCCCGCTAGTCCTCTGCTGTCAGGAAGAGTAATGTGATCCCGTCGGTGTTGACAGGAGGGTTTCAGGGGTGTAGGAGCGCTGGTAAATCCACCCCCATGTTGCATATTGTGGAGCCGGGCGGTAGCACTTATTGACTCGGCAGCCCCTGCAGCCGGGGATAACTTGGTGCAGGCTGCAGGAATGATATAATTGTCCGCCTGATGTTAGGAAGCGGTATCACAAACCTGCAGAATCAAGTGTCTAGGACCTCTTATTATTATTTTAGACAGGGAAAATGCCTCTTGAAGCAAACATGCAAGTGGCTATTCTACAGATACCTTTTGCTTCCTCAGCTCTGGCAAATTGCTTCCCCTCCATCATCAGACTTCTGATGAAGGGAGAGACATTATTATTACTATTACTATTATTATTATTATTATTATTATTATTATTATTATTATTATTATTATTATTATTATTACTATTTTGCCCATTTGCACTTTAGCTGAAAGGAGAAAAGCTCTCCAATGTAGATGAACTTTAGTCTTTTCTCTCAGCTTGGAAGGGTTATGTAAAAAACGGAAGGAGAAAAAAATAAAATAAAAAAGCAAAAACACACAGTGAATGGAGACTTCTCTTCATCTCCTATTGGCTTCAGTTTTTCTTTTTCTTTTTTTTTTTTTTAACTTCCCAGACTCAAAGTTTTAATTGAAACCAGAAATCTATTGAGAAGTAACTGAGCCAAGAAAACCTCTGTTTTCTCTGCAGCTAGGGATGGGGAATAAATAATTTTTTGCTGATGTTATTTCAAGTTGTTTGAGCTCTTTGGTTCCTGCCAAAAAGCCCAGCATAGATTATTAACACATTATCATTTTAGGAGGATGCACTCTCTGAAATGTAATAAAATGGTGTGCTAGGTTTGTGCAGAGACATGAACTATGTTAGTTGTTGGCAAACAAAAGAAACAGTGGCCATGATTTATTATTAATAATAATCATAACTGAGCTATTTAGCTTGACTTGATATTTGCTGAGTTCTCTACTGAGGTTTCTCAGTATCATTTCCAATAATGTACTTTGATTAAGTTGGGAACTGCTCTTCTTTAATAGCTTCTATGGCCACATGCTTAATTAACCCAAGAAGTTAAATGCTCGAAAAGGGTCCAACTATCTTTTTTTTTTTTTTTTTTTTTTTGGCTTCAGATGCTGCTTAATCTTCTCTGCTGCTCTACTCTGATCCTTTGAGCTCCTTTCCTCAGCACACACGTTTCTGAGGTGTAAGTGCCAGTTTACCAACAGGACTCTTGTTTTCCATTACAAGATTTGGCTAATCCCAGTTTTTTTTACCCTCTCAGTAGGGCTCAATTGCTCACACATAATCTTTCCCTTCTGTTTTCTTTTGCCTTTGGACAACACCCTCCAGGACTGAAAAACTCTTGCCTTGTGCTTGGAGGTTTGCAATTACACAGCAATTTTGACTCTTGACCCAACTAGTAGCGAGAAAGGCTATTGTCTAATGAACCACGTAAAAACAGTTCTGGGATCCAACAGATTGCTGTGATGGAAATGAAAACTCTCCCAGTGAATTGATGACTGATTTGTTTAACCATATGCCCAGGCATCTTTCTTGCTCCCCCTTAACTACCCTTCTCTGGAGTATCTGTGATCTGTGGGTCTGTAATGATGTTGAAAAGCAGCATTAAAAGCTGCCAAAATGTGCTCCGTGATGCACTGCCTGCAGTTCGGACAATTCAGTAGGGTTTAAACTGTGTTCAGAAAATTCAGCACTTTATTTTTGCTGTCCACAACATGTAGGCACGCTGGGTTTTGAGCATGTATGTGCCTCTGTTAAGCATGCATTTGTCAATGGAAGAAGGACAGAAAGGTTATGTACAGGAAAAAAAATAGGTTCTTCCCTTGTTAACTTTCTTTTACCAACATGAAAAGAAAATCTTTTCCTTGCTATTGGTGACAAAACAAAATGACTCATCCTTTTAGGAAACTGTCATCTTGATTAAGATGCGCTTTTAAAACCCTTCCAGGATTTAGCCTGAGAGTCCTGTCAGACCTGAAAATGATTTCCAAACTTTCATGTTTGGGACTGCTTTGCCTTGTGATACATATATTCAATCAGGTTACAAGTGCTTGCTTTTAGCACAGTTGCTTCTGAGGTGCACTCAAACCCTTAGAGATGTCTTCTTTCTCCGTCTGCATATGTGATATCTTCTCTTGATGAGGCATCAGAAGTTCATTGCATCTTCACATCTGCAGCTCGTCAGCTGGCTCTGGATTCTGTGCTCTAGAAAGAGCAAGGTGATGGACATACATGAGAGCAAGAGGAAGCGAAAAATACAGAAGGCAAAATAATTCCTTAAATTGACTAAAAGCAGTCAGATAATAAAGCTTGTCAATCACAGCTGTGGAAATGAGTGAATGAAGTAGGAGTGGTCATTTCTATTTATCTCTTGGGTTTGAACAGTTAGGGGCTATTTTTACCTTTCAGAGTTGGATTTGCTTTGCAGCACAGATTGTCCAAACATAGCAATGATCTTTTATTGTAAGTTGTGGAGCAGTCAGACATGAAAAGCAATCTTCTGACATTATTTCATTTAGACTTTTGGTGTCTTTTATAAAACAGAACGTTACAAAGATTTCTCAGGTTAGCCACTTCAATCTCCAAAAGGTGAGGTCAAAACTCTGGACCTCAAATATCCCAAAGATTGGGAGGATATAATCCTGGTTTGATTTTGACCTTAGTGTCTCTAGTTCAGCTTGGGAATCTTGCAAGGTCCCAGAATCTGTATGTCTATGATATTTGCCTGGTTGCCTGTTCTCCAAACCTGCTTGCTCTTGTCAGTGTGTGTGACTATGACTGTTGACATGAGACACTGAGGGGAAAGTGGTGGGGTTGAAGCAGAGGTGGCAAAATGGAAAGACACTGAAGAAGTATCAGCCTCTGGTGTTGCTCACAGACCAGGCAGTCTTGTTTAGAGTGATGACAGCACTGGTGCTCATTTAGGCATGCATCCAACATAGGAAACTTAAAGGGAAAAAGGAGTTATACAGGTACTGAGGATGAGCCTGTGTTGTCTTCCCAGTGCAGAACTCTCTTGCACTGTTCTGAAAGCAAACTCAATGTGTGGAAAGTCATGCAGGAGTTGAGTGATGTCTTTGTTGATGGTGGTGTGGCTGTGACCTACCTCAGGAAATGCCAAAACCTATGAGAGATAGGAATGCAAATGACCAGTAGATAGTAGTGCTAAGGATGAAACTAAGTATCTGTGGTTGGGGAGACCCTTACTCAGCCTCTCACTTTCCCTAAGGCAGTGAGGTGCTGATCCTGTGAGAGATGCTGCACAGTCCTGTGTACTTAAGAACCAGAATGTGGCAGTGTATGAGAGCAAAGTTTCTCCTAATACAGTATCTGTTGTGACCATGCTTGGGAAAGCTGTTCAGAAGAATGTGCAGTAGGCAGACATGGGGTTATCCAGGACTCACTTAAATACCTCAAAATTAGAGATGGGTTAAAGATCGGAAGCCTGAGGTTTTATGTTACTTTGAAATTTTTGTTAGCCTTAACCTTTAAAACTGAGAGATATAAATGTATACAATGAATCATTCTGTTT
This sequence comes from Cyrtonyx montezumae, assembly GCF_038088225.1. Lineage (NCBI taxonomy): Eukaryota > Metazoa > Chordata > Aves > Galliformes > Odontophoridae > Cyrtonyx > Cyrtonyx montezumae. The sequence continues at coordinate 670,861 of NW_027072047.1, forward strand.
CTGTCCTGGTATTTTAGCAGATGAGGAAGTTGGTTTTAAGATGGAAGGGAGAAAATGATGATACTCAAACCAGAGGTCAAGCTGCAAGGCGTTACAGTCATGTCTTTCCTCCATATGAATCCACATATCCTGAGTATCCTACTGATGTGATTTCTAAGACTTGGACACTGGCCTAACTTCCTCATGTGTTTCCAGACTCGGTGTATTCTGGTGTGGTGCTTTGATCCGTTCCCACTTCTCCTTGAATCTTGCTAAATTTTTGGTCTAAGAGAATGCGACGGGGTTTCCACTGAAATTCCTCTCAAATCCTATTACTTTGTTAGACAAGGAAATCCTGCCTGTCGTTTTTTTTTCTTTCTCTTTTTTTTTTCTTGTCCTTTTTCTTTCTTCTTCTTCTTTTTTTTTTTTTCCTTTTTCCTTTTTCTTTTTTTTCCTCTCTTTCTAAAACCTTCCTATGGAGCTCTATAGTGCGGATTCAATAGAATTCTGTACAAGGGAATAATTCTCTGCTGAATTCTTCTGTTCTTTTTCAGAAGGGATCAGAGACGTGAAGCTTAACTAGGGGAGTTTAGTAAGTGTTTGAACAGGATTGTATACATGCAAAGTATTATAACAGGGATCTGGGCAAAGTGTTATTATATATGCCCATTATTCCTAAGGTTGCAAAACAGTTTAAAATATTAACCCATATATTCACATCTTGTAACTTCTATAAACCTTCACCTAATGGGCTGAAAAATGTCATGTTTTCTCTTTGCTTGATGGCAATTTTCTTCCTGAAAGGTTGAATAAATTCCCTCCAGCTGTCAGTTGTTCCTTTTATTTTCCAATTTATTCAGAAAAAAGTAAGGGTGAGAGAAGAAGGGGAAACACTTTTCTCTTTCAAATTATTCTAACCATATGCTTTTAAATAGGGCAACATTCTAACCTGCTAGACTTTGAGCTGATAAATGGATGTAAACACAGGGCTTGTTGAAGGCCTCTGTCTTCTTTTGGTGAGTGAGGGGATCAAAAAAAAAAAACAAAGGTCACATCATCTGAAGCTATGACAATTTAAAAGTGTCATTGTGGGCCTACTGAAGTCAATCAAGATCTTTTAGTCTGTTGGCTTTAACAGTGTGGCACCATCTCCACAAATTCTGCTGGATAAATGATATAAATGCCATTTGCTATGGGTGCTGATTTACATTAGATCCCATTTCTGTGTCATGCGAAGTACTCACGAAAGCACAGATTCTGTTCCTCCTTCCTTTCACTGGAGTTGAAGATAACTCTGCTCTTAGAACATGCCACCTTTCAGAACATAACATTTTTTAAGGCTTTACTTAGTGAACAGATCAACCAGTGCTCTGGAGCAAAAGCTCTAGCAAAAATAAACAAACAAACAAACAAAACCATAATAATCACAGTATAATCACAGTAACAGTAAGCTGCAGTGTGTCTACAGGTGGGGACTGTGACTCCATTCACTTCTGTGTCTGTCCCTAGCTGAGGAACACAGTAGTAGGGATGTCCCAGTCCAGAGGTCTCTTGACTTATCTGAGACTCTATAGTCCAAGCTCTGCTTTACTCATGATAGGAGCACAGAGACCCATAGTTCATTGCTACAGTGAGCACACAGGAGTGTGTTGGCCAAGTGTTCCCGCAAATACTGACCCCATCCTGATCTTTAATATCTTTCAGTGATGTTACAAAGGAATAACAACACGAAGACCTGGCCCTGCTTGAACAGTGGTTTGTGTCACTAAGTTTTGCCTCTTTGGATGCAGTCAGACATATGCTATGTCTCATAAACAGCACAGTGAAATAGTTCAGCCAGAGACGCCTTTGGGGCATGTAGGTACTCAGCAGGCTCTTATCTCCCTTCTGATTCAACTTCTCTCAGCACTTCTGTGACTGTTTTCTCATCAGACTCATTAGAAACTGAGCTACTCCTTTCCTTTGCCCATAGCAGCTGTCTGTTGTCTTGCCTTTACTCTTGCTCTCAGGTCCTCCAACCAGCACACTCCTGTCTGAATTTTATTCCTCTTGTCTTGAAAGGGGGGCTACATTTTGCCCTTGTGTACACCCAGCCATGTCCACTTGTGTCCTGCTCTGCTCTGGCCCCCTGCAGACCATGATTCTTTGAGGGAATTTTACTTTTTCCTGGCCCAGACACACTCTCCTTCTTCAAAGGAATGAGATGTTTTGCAAGACAAAGGAAGTGCCTTCTTCTAAGTATCCCAAATTACTACCCTCCTTGCATACCCTGCATATGCTGTGTTTTCCCACAGTCCCCTCCTGATGTTAGGAATTACTAGTACATATGTTGCTCTGAAAGTAATGCCTCCTATTTATTTCCTTGTAAACTACAACAGGTGCAAATAGCACAATAACACTATTTGACAGAACAAGTACTCAGCTACTAAACACTATTTTTCAGTCACCACCATTAGCTCTCCATTTTAATCAGCGATGAATATGAGATTACATGTCATGTTTGTAAAAATCTGCACCAGGTGACATATTTTCACTGTTGACACTGCTAAAACGCACCACCCACCACTTCATTGTGCTCACATCCACTGTCTGGTCTCCATGAATGTTCAGCAAGCCTTTTTTCTACATGGAGGAATTCAATTCCACACCTTTGATTCATACGCACTTCCATATCGGATGCCATTTTTTCAGTCTCTGCTGCCATATGTCACAAGGTGACAGAATGGGATGTAATGTTGGTGGGAAGGTTCAGCTTCTACTGCCATATCACCAACATCTGCCTCTGACACTGGGCCATCATAATAATATAGAAGGCATTGGTTTTCGAACATCCTGCATACAGCATTGAGATTTCTCTGCTTATTCAATATTGAAATCCACAGTGCAATTGTCCATGAACAAAATTCAACCTTCCTTACTCGTGAGCCTCATTTGAAATGTGAAGAATGCTGAATGACATGGATGTGCTGCTTGTACAGCTTCTAGTCTAATCAAAGGATAGGTCCTGGACTGAAGCCTTCATGATCCTTTATGTGCGATCACTTATGGCTCTGAGGAATGGATGCTGAGCCAAACCTGTTGCATACCCTATCAGATCCGTGGTTTCATTTTATTTATGTCTTTGTGGGGCTTTTTTTCTTTTTTTCTTCTTTTTTTTTTTCTTTTTTACTTTTTTTCTTTTTTTCTTTTTTACTTTTTTTCTTTTTTACTTTTTTTCTGAAAGGAAAGGAAAGCTGGTGTACTTTGGCACTTGCACAAGTGAAAATAAAATAATGGAAGAGGGGGAAAAGTAGAACAGGAGGAAGAATGAATCCTGTGGCAGTTGCAGTAAACAAAAACAAAGCTTTTGTTAATGATTTATATAGAAAAATCATTTTACACACATTTCAGAGCACAAAGGGAAATGTTTGAACAGAGGGAGGAGAGATTACTGCCGTACCATGGTGGTGTTAGAAGGAGGCTACTGTGTCTGATGGCAGCTTTCCAAGAGCAGAGGCAATCTAGGAAAGTTTGGTAACACAGATGATGGAATTGTACAGGCTTTTGCTTTCTGTGGCTGGTCTTTGTGCCAATATGCTTTCCCTGAATACCCATAAAACTTTCCATTTGTAGCTCAGAGCAAATTCCACTACCTCCAGGATGGTGCACTTGGCAAGAGCTGGGTAGAATGGAGTAAGCATTTGAAGTTCCCCAACAAATTTTATCACTGTTATTAATGGAATAAGTTCTGTTCCTTTCATGACACACACCGATGCACCCAGCAGAGTGTTCAGGGCATTCTACTGCACCAACTCAGAAGTTTCCCTGGGGCATACATCACAACCTCAGTGATGATGCTTGATCTAGAAGCTTGGCAACCTAGTGTTGACCCCATGTAGACAAATCTCCTGGCTTTACTCTTTGTGTTTTTATGATTTGGATCACAGCTGGCACCTCATTCTGCTTTTTAGTGTCTCAGAGGACTAATCTTCATGAGGATGATGGGTAAAAGTGACATACCATCTCTTGTTGTCATTGGGAGTGAACACTATTCATTGATTCAGAGGTGTAAATGCAGTGAGTTGTGCCTAGTTTTAAAGGAGTCATACAATGGAGTTTGTCTCAGAGAGCACAGGTGGGATGAGGCTCGTCCTTTTGAGACCAGCATTAAGAAGCTTCCCCTACACTAATGTGTACCTCTAAGTTGTGAGTGAGTGGATTTATAGAACTTTGGCTCAGATCTCAGGCAGGAGCTTGTAAAAGTCTTTGGGACACATTATGTGCATCTCCCCTCCTATCACATATGGGTGCTTTGCTACACTAGGTGTTGCCACAGCTGTACCTTGGGCAGTATTGTTTTTATGGACTTCGTGATTTATGGCCATGTCAGTTGTTTAATCATTCAGCTGGCCCTCCCTTCGGCACCATATGTTAGTTACTTTCATAGAAAGGTGACTATCTGATCTAATTATGGACTCTCAAACCTAATTATGGAGTCAAATATGATTCCATAATCTACTCTTAATGTCTCTGTGTTGAGAAGACAGATACACACATGTGTAATGTACACACTTATGTGCCTCCATAGTTAGGAATGTTGTTAGTATCTCATTTATTTCTGTCTCATTATCTTAAGGGAGATTCTTGCAGCCTTATCTGGATACATGAGATCTTCAGGTTATCTTGTCTTTTCCCCTTCTGTGTGGCTTTTCCTGTCTCCTTCTGCCAGGTTTTGGCATGCCTAGGCAGAGCCATCAGTCATCTTTCCTCAATCACACTGGTGGAGTTGCAGAGAGCTCTAGCACTTAGACTCAAGGCAATCCAATGGAACCATTTATCCTGTTCTTGTAACTGCCATTAATCCTTGCCCTTTATTTTTCTGTGGATAGAAGACACCTGAGACAGTTTGTACCCCTCCCTTCCAGAAACAGTCCTCACAAAACCCACACAAAATCAGAGGTGGAAGGACTGGAACAAAAGTGGACAATATGGAGATCAGGGCAGGGCATGGGAGTGCATGAAGAGCCATCACCTTCCTCCTCTGTAACCACATCTGCATCATTCCTCCCTATTAATGAATCACATGCCCTGTTTAGTTAGTTAGCTTTACAGATAATCTGTGGATTACAGGCCTTCACATATGGTCATTCTGTTTGCAATTAGTCATATAATTGAGGATCTCACATGCTACCTAATGTATATCCACATGCATTTTATGCTTGCCTGTATCCAGGTATATCTTACAGATGTGAGTTTTAGCAGTGTATCTTGAATTGCCATGCGGTGAAGATCTCAATTTGTCCAAGACTGGAGACAGAGGCCAAAAAATACATCAGATGAACACAGAATGTCTGAGGTCTGCAGAAAAACTGGTGATGGTCCAGTCCACTACATGGCTCAGTGCAGGATCTGCAAGGGCAGGATGCACAGAATGGTGCTCCATTGGGATTTGGACTTCACCAGAACATTTCCAACTCTTTATTAAGAGCTGACATTCATTGGTTTTACTTGAAGGGGGAGTCTTTCAGCATAGTTCCTGTCCAAACTGACACAAGTTAAGTGAAAGGGTGTTTTCTCAGGGATCAATAGTGTAGATGGAAAATAGCTGTCACACTCATTTTTCCAGCTCCCTGCCAAAGATGGGCTGCTTTTTCAGAGTATCATGGGCACAGGAAGAAGATAAAGCCAAAGTTCAAAGGCATGATAAATCTAGCCCCAGGGCTCTGAGCAGTAGATTAAATACACTGCTGGTGCATGATACAGATCCAGTATAAACTCATTCTCCTGGTCAGATTTGCTGTGCACTTGTGCCTTGTCTGCATCAAATTTGTGCTTCTGGCTCATCTAGCAGTGCATAGACCTGGCATCATTGTCTCTGTGGTCACAGTACCACGCCTGAACTTCATAGACTTCTTTGCAAAGCAAAAATGATTAAATAGGTTGGGGCTCTTTTTGTATTCTCAGAGTGGGTTAGCTGAGTTCAGTGCAGCTTGCTGCATACTGGGCTATTGGCTTTTTTTATGCACCATGATGGAGTCTGAAGTTTCACTGACACTTCTCATAAAAGCAGGTTTCTGACCAAAACTTTCCCTTGAGTGTAATGTGGGTTGTCCACTGGCCTCTGCCTCAGAGTCAGCTGTGTTTCAGCTGTGGCATATATAATCAACAAAGCAACCCAGGAGTCTTTGGAGTGAAAGGTGATATGTCATAATTAAATATTGCTGCACAGTCTCCAGTGCTTTGTGGTGAATGGTTTTAAAAAGATGGAGTATAAAGAGGCTTCCAGGATTCCTGGTATTTTGTAGGGATTAGGGATTTCGTAACTGTCTGTTGCATGAGAGAATGTGAGACCCAAAAGCAATAGGATAGATGTGAGATTTGGCGGATGTGAGCTCCACTTCACTTTCAGCATGATGCTCTCAGACTTGTGCCTCAATTTCCCCTTATTCAATTTTCTTGTATACAGACATATGTATATATTTTATTTTCTTCATGAGGCATTTTGGACTCTGTGGGTAAAACATAAACAACTTCTGTAGCTACAGTCATGCCTGAGATTAATGTACTATGGGATTTGGGCAACATCTCTTAAAACTGCTCTGCTGCTGCTGCTCCCTGTATTTAAGCAAACCTGAGAGAGCAGCAGCACAAACATTAGGCAGCTGAACCCATCTTGCCTGTGTTTGCCTAAGCAGTGGTGCCTCTGTGCTTCTGTTTGCTTGTTACAAACGCAATTGTTTCTGGGCACCCGGCAAAAGCTGTGCCAAGCACTATGTCCACTTTCATTTTTGGAGCATCTCAAACAAGTGGATTTCTCTCCTTTTAGGCCCAACTTCCTACTTTCACCTTTGTTTTTGTCCTTAACAATTTTTCACTTTAATCACTTAACATCCCTGATACCCAAATACTTGCAAGTGTGAGCTGTTGCCCAGGGCAGAAGACAGAGTATTGGAGGCCCTAATGGCAAGCATCTACACCATCCAAAGGGAGGTCTTCTCTTTCAGACCTTTGCCTCCAGGAGGGTGTATGAGGTGAGGTGCCCAGAGGTGCTGATGAGAGACACATGAGCAGCCAGGCTGAGCATTTGATTATTTCTAGGTACTTATCAGAGGAAGTGTGAATTGCTGCCTAATTAAGAACTAATGCCAACTTCTGTTGTCATTCACCTGTGAATTATCCTCCTGGAATTTAACTTGACTACAGGAAGCTCGCTAGTGATAACACTTTCCTCTGGGAGCTTAATTTGGATGGTAAAATGCTTCTGTAGATGCTTATTGAACAGGAATTGATGTTCATGAGCCTGAGAAAGTAGTTTGGGTAAGCACTTAAGAGCCTCAGCAGTCCCCGTATCCTTGGTGGTTAGAATACAGCTAGGAATCTCTTGGAAAATCAGCATCCCTCTGGATTTCCAGGTCTGCATGTTGTCAGCTAAGACAAAAGAACTGACGGAGCACGAATGATTCCTGTCTTTCCTTCAGTACTCCTACTTGCAGGGCAGCCTAAAGTGAGGGAGATGCAAACAGATGGACACAAAAGAGAGAGAAGTCCAGGTGATAACAGCTGAACCAGAACCTGTTTTCCAAAGGACTTCAGCCAGAAACAATTTAGGGTCTTTATTTTTTATTTTTTTTTCTCCCTGAGATTCAATTTGATTTTTATTTTTAACATCAGTTCTGAAGCTCGGACCCTCATATCTTTTGTGAGAGATGGAAATCCAGGGCTCACTGACTACTGCAGAGCTGCAGTGTGTCCCAAACTGAAGAAGGGGGAGGTCAGGACTTCACTCAGGAGGTTACTGGTTCATAAATCTGAAGTGAGGTTTCCTAATTAGTCCAAGCACTTGTAGCCTGACCAAACAAGAAAGACGAGTATAATGTCCCTGCACTCGAGTCATTTAACTATTAACCCTGAAGGAGAGCAAGAAGATACCTAAAACAATGACCTAGTTAATTCTGCATGGCGTTTGAGTTTGAGTTCAGGGTTATTTGTTGCTACCTGAAGGTCTGGTGATGTCATCATCTGCCAACTCTTAGCATGACAGAAGGTCAATATTTTAAAGCAGGATTTTAAATCTGGCTTTAGTATGAACCCATCTGACATTGGCATAATGCAATGCCTTTATTCATCTGTTGCTTATTTCCACTGACCCTGAGGTTTCAAACCTGAAAGACCCAGCCCAGAGTCAGGAGTTTTATTTCAGCTTTCGCTCTACAGAAGGTCCCAAGAGGGCTGCTCGTCTCATCACAGCCTACGGTTCTTTCTTCATACTTTGTTTTCTGAGGGTGTGGTAGCCGCATTCTGCTGGGTCAGATGCTCTCTGTGAAAAACCTGCTCTTTTTTTACCAGCATTGAGAGAGGTTAAAAGTCTGTGGGCGGAGACCAGCACAGAGTGCCCATTGTACATGCGTGCATACCAGAGCAGTAACTCCCTGGAATGCTGTACCGCTGAGCTTTTACCACCTTGTGTTTGTGTTGCAGCACAGAAGAGTGTGTACACTGCGTCCTTCTCCAAGGAGATTAACAATGTGAAATACCAGATAAATGGGAGGGCCTTTTTTTTCTTTATTTCTCTTTGATTGGACTGGTTAGAAGAGGTAGGGAGCTGGCTCCCATCACCTCCATAGGCAGAAAGGAGAGGCAAGGTGCAAGGTCAGCCAATTAGGTGGAGCAGCTCCTTTCAGCTGGGAGGCTTTAATGTACTAATTGCGTTAGTAATTAGTGAGTACCACATGGTAAACACTTGGGTTCAAAACAATGTAAGGGCATTAACTAATCCACCCTACAATAGAGTTGAACTAGGTAAGCATTATGCTTGCTTCATTGGTGGTGAAAGGGAGAGAGACTTGCTGACCACAGGGTGAGTCAAGGTAGGGTAGATGTGTGGGAGACTGGGCCTATTAGTTCTTCGTGATCATCTTCAGCAAGACCAGTACAACAGCAGTGCTGGGAAGTGAGCATCCTCCTTACTGCTGGAAGATGCCCAGCTCATGGTTTTTGGTTTTTTTTAATGTATTTATTGTTATTATTATTTTGTGATGTTCTAACAAGATACTTCTACTCTGAGCTCCAGAAAGTATTTCTAAGGCTAGATAGTTTTTTCTTCCCCTTCTGCTTGTGCAGTCAGCTTGTGCTATTTATGGGAAGTTTATTTGAATTTGTGTCTGCTGGGATGTGGGTGGAGGTCACCCAATGACTTCATGGAGCTGTAAGATACTTCGGACTTTCCATTACAAACTGTATATGCCAGCGGCCAGACAAGCGACCTATACTCTGATCAAACTACAGCTATATAACTTAAGGTGCTTGTTATTACTTCATGAACTTCCAGCTTATGCAAGGCATTTATAAAAAGCAAAAAAAAAGTTAGTGTCACAGGGACATAAGAATTTCTGAGTGAATTATGTATTAAAGCAAAACAGTTCATATCCATAGTGCATTTATGATTTAATGATAGGTAGCTAGTTTTTTTTTTTTTTTTCTTCATATGTTTAGTTACAATTTATTCCTACTAAAAATGGCCTGGGAAATTCTTGACTATTCTCAGATCCTGCTTGCAGTTGGTTGAGGGGTGGGGTTTGGCAGTGCAGTTGAGCTCATCTAGAAGGGAGGGATTTGCTGCTTTAAAGGTAGGTCTGCATTGCCAGGTCTTATTCCTGACAGTGCCTTTTTCTATGCTTCTCCCTGTTCCAGAAGGGGTGTTCCTCACGTTTATCAGGGAGCCACTTTGGGGTACTAAAGTAGCCAAAAGAAACAAACCTTAATTTCTCTCTGAGGCGTTCTGCTCATGAAAGTGAAAACCTTATCTGGCTTTCTGTGGTGGCTACAGAGGTGGAGGTTATTTGCTGTATATTAGAGAGGTACAAAAAACTTTTCACACCTTTAAGAACACTTTGCATGTCTCTTTGTTTCTCTCTTCTTTTTTTTTTTTTTTTTCCCTAATGGATTTCCTAATTTGATATTTGATTTAGTCTGCATGTGGTGACAGATCTTCTGCCTGAACTGAATACTTGTGGCTTCTCCCACCAACTTTGGCCAAGCTGAGTGTGCTTCCATCTTGAGGGGTTTCATCTAATGCCTCAAAGAAAGGTCATATTTGAAGGGTTGAGAGCACTGTTGTTGCTTTAGGGTGATCAAGTCTTTTATACAGAGCAATGGTAACCAAGGGCATAGTGGCAGCTCTAGAAGCTATTGACTTATTGACTTCATCTTTCCTCCACTGCCCTCAATGTTTAGGCTCCTGCCATGCTTCAAAGTGATTCAGGTATATTCTCCTCCCGTGCAGAACCTCAGGTAACATCTCTGGCTCCAGACAGTGTATGTCTGGCCCAGAAAATGTCGAATAATTCATTCAGAGTGGAGCATCCCACAGTACAACCAGCAGCCAAGTGCATCTCTCTGACCTGCAAAGCATGGGAACAGGGAGTTAAGTGTTCTCCTGCCTTTATCATAGGGAAACACTATATTTTCTGTGCTCTGATCACTGTGTTATTACTTAACCTGATGCAAATGTTTACTCCTCTTTTTCTTTTTTCTTTTTTTCACTTTTTTTTCTCCTTCCCCTCTTTGAAAACCCAATGATGAGGAGCATTTTAGAATAAGAGATGCACGAGTATAGATAGCTGGCTTCTCCCGTGCTTCTGTCTGAAGTCTGGAATTGAGTGAGGTTATATTTACATGACGTTTTTCACTTACTTTTTTTAATATTGATTTTCATCAATTCAGAGACACATGTGGCTATAGTTTCTTGGCTTGACTGCTCTATGGTTCCAGTTCTCAGAAATACCAGTTATCCTTGGTTCCCACTTCATGTGAGGCAAGGCTTTTCAGATATCATAGGGCAAGCCCAGCTGTAATGTGTTTCAGTCATTACCACACTTGGGTTCAACATGTGTGTGTGCTAACTTCCTCTTTTCTTCTCTGTTCTTTCAACAGTGGCAGACCTGATCTCTTCTGAGCTACTTGCAGCCTCTGGGCCACTGGGACGTTGACTTTGGTGGACAGTTAGCATTCATTCCTTGGGATCGTACCTGCCCTTTCTCTCCCCATCCCCTTCCACACTTCCCTTCCCTCTGATAAAACTCCAGTGTGTTGCAGTCCTGCAATGGAGCCCAGGGAGTCTTTGGGTAGCTCCCGGCAAAGGGGAGGTGAGGCAGATTTTCTGCCAGCCTCTGTGTCCTCCACCAAACAACCATCTGCCTCCAGCTGCACAGGGGAGACAGTGCTGTCGACAGCTGGCTCAGGGAAAGGGATCCCAGTGAGTGGAGAGCGTATGGAGCCTGAAGAAGAGGATGAGATGGGTTCTGGGAGAGATGTGGATTCCACTTCCAATGCAGACAGTGAGAAGTGGGTGGCAGGAGACGGGCTGGAGGAGCAGGAGTTTTCCATCAAAGAGGCTAACTTCACAGAGGGGAGTTTGAAACTAAAGATCCAGACGACCAAGAGAGCTAAGAAGCCCCCAAAGAACTTGGAGAACTATATTTGCCCACCAGAGATCAAAATCACCATCAAGCAGTCCGGGGAGCAGAAGCTTTCCAGAGCTGGGAAAAATAGCAGAGCGGCTAAAGAAGAGGACAGAGGACACTCTAAAAAGAAGGTAAGTCCTATGCTTTTCTGTATTTCTCCTTGAATCAACGACAGCCCTGAAAGAAGAGTGAGAGAGTGGAGTGAAACTTGTGGCATCTGTGTCCATGACATAACCTTGACGAAGTTTGCAAAGCCCTGCTTGATTGTGAAGAACGCACTGCAATGCAGGTCTCATCCTACACTGCTGTGTCCTGATCTTGAGCTATCCTTCAGATAAACCAAGCACGGAGGGATCATGAGCTCAGCTGTGCCTCTGTTACTTCACTGTGTAATTGAGATTTAAGATTAATTGTTAGATGAGCAGTAAATGACAGAGTCTGCTTCTCAATTGCTGTGTGTCCAAGCACAAGTACATGGAGCCTTTTGGCAGTTAAAGTTTTTGACTGTATTTTTTAAAATGCAGGTATGTGTACAGAGAACAATCAAATCCATTAATGTATACCAAGCAAACAGCTCCATTATTCTTAATTACAGCAATGTGCTAGCACCACTATAGTTATGCTTCAGAAATACTTTCATTATAGACCTAATTTTCTCGAAATATCCTCCTGGAGAGAATTTTTGGTAGTTTAAGCTATGGTAATTTTTTATGTATATAATTTATTCAAGGAGGGAAACTGGGTACGAGAAAGAATTATTGCTATATATTAGTTGTTACCAGGAATATTCTTTTTGTTTTCTAGTTGGCTTAACTTCCAGTAATGTGTCTTACACTTATTTAAATAAGTTTCTTTTAAAAACTGACTTAAGCAGCACTGGGGGAATGATACCTTGTGAATACTCATGTTATTTTGTATGTTGGAGTGTTTTCTATTCCAGGTGTCAAAGGAACCTCAGTTGGGTTGAGGTTTAATCACAATACAAATAATTTGCCCTATATCTTTAGGAACGTGTGGGCATTGTGATGAGTTCAGGCAGCAATTCAGTTTAATTAAAGACTTGTGTCTGTCTCCAAAACCTGTACAAGTTCATCTAGGATGTAGGTTTCCACTGGTTTAAAGCTTAAGGATTGATTTGGTCTTGCTGCTCAGTGAGCTCTGCTGTACTAGTTGCCATCTCTGTTGCACCTCATATTTACAGTGGGCTACTTCAAGCCTGGAGCAAGCTACTTGCCATTTGCTCTGTCAGGGGACAGTCTCCTTTTCAGACCACTGACAGCTCAAGATAATTCTCTGAAGCAGCAGTATTTCCCATTCTCTCTGAGTAGAAGATTTCCCATTTCTCTCCCAGAGAAATTCTCACTACTCAGAGTAATTCTCTTAGAATCTGAACTTGTCAGGGAAAAATCAAGGGGACGTTTTCTTTGAACACTGGTAAATGACATACTCCTCATTCATGGAAAAACAGCAAAGAGTTTTGGTCCAATAGTACATTGGGAATGGGTTTTCCCAGCTATTGAAAAGGACCAATGCTTGTGTGAGACTGTGCTCAGAGATAGTGTGGATGTTACAAACAATCCCTGCATGGCCAGGCAGGAAAAGAGACATTGCCTACCTCACATGAGCTGTGGAGAAAGCATTTAGAAGTTAGACCTTTATTTCCCAGTTAGATGTGTATGAAAGCCAAGTTCACTCTTGCACATGGCCATTCAAAAATGTTAAATAATGAAGCAAAATGTAATGAAATCATCTTGGTGGGTTGGGGGGGAGGGAGGTTGGGAAGAGAGCAGCATGATTATCTTCAGGGTGACTTTAATTGCAGAAAGATAAGAAGTTGGAAAGGGGAGGACTGTGGTCTGAGTGTGGTTGAATTCAGCTTCTGTTGTGAGCTCTGAGGCGGTTTGTGCTGTGTGTTCAGGCTGCAAGCACTCTGGGTAAGAACTGGTCTAATCCAACCATTAAAAAAATAGAGAAAACACAGCAGGTGGATGCTCTGAGCAGATGGGGAGAGGCCCATCGCATCGGCGAATCGATTATCATAACACCCAACGGCTACCATGCAGCAGCTGCTGAGCTAGGGTCAAGCATGCTGGAGGCGACGTGGCGGAGATGAGTCCCCAGTGGGGACTTGGAGGACCACAGGGCTGTGATCTTAAGGGGTTTGATGCCTGGACTTGCACCCTGCATCCCCGGGGCAGTGAGCATCCTGTGTGCCTGGAGCCAGATGAGATTTAACATGCAGCTGGCTTTTAGCCTGTGGGTTAGACGATCATATCTTGGCTGTGAGCATCACACATTGAGGCGTGATGAAAGGCACTATATGAGAAGCAAGTTGAAAATAATGGGAGAAGGACGTCAGTGCTGGCAGCGTGATTGCTCTAATGGCTGCTACAGGGTTTTCTGCAAAGACAGAGATAGGAGGAAACGGTGAGCTGTGACTTGAATGGTCCATCTGTGGGCTTTCCTGGGAGAAACAAGCACGTAGTTGGCTTCTTCAGATGCTTACAGAAATGCAGAGCTGTGGTAGTGGTTACAACGTGATTGTCACATTCAAATGATTGTAGTGGTTTTGATCTTGCAGTCACATGCACTCCTCCAGAGCTAGGTTGTGTTAATCAGCATGAACTCAAGAAAAGCAAATACTGTCAGAAGCAGCGGAGAACGCATCCAAAATAATGGGGCAGATATGCAGGTAGCCTCTGAATTTCTGCCAGGAGAATTTGGCCAAGTGTATGCATTTCTCTTGTCCATGGATGTGGTGCCATTATCAGAGATAATCTCCTCACTTATGGATGTGAGACATCTACAAGGGTCCCACAGATTGGTGTATAAGGATGGAGAGCTGAGAATAACCTGCACATGCTTGTGTTTCAGTACTAGATTGTCCTACGATAGTACAATGAGTTTATCTCCCTCCAAAAGGAGGAACAAGCTCTATCAGGGCCTGAAGAATCACTCAAGTTTGTTGCATAATAAATTCAACTGTATCTCCAATAGTCCCCAGTGCTTTGAAACACCACTTCAGCATTCTTGCAAGTGTTTCAATGCACACCGTGCAGAGGGAAAGTAATGAAAACATGGAAGCAATTTAAGTAACAGCATGTGGGTACACAAAGGACTGGTAATGCCAGCAATGTAAAAAGGGGCTGTGAACTGAGGATATAGTATTTATTCAGTGGCCATTTAGGGAGGAAGAAGATATGCCTGCTCCTAAGCTTTGCACTGTTTTGCTAATTAGGCAGTATGGGCTAGAGCCTGAATTCTAAAGCCGTGTTCTGGGGTTCAGTGCTCATTACAAGGGGGCTCTGAAGAGCTACAGTGCACATGTGCATTTTTTCTATTTTTGATTCCAGCTGCTACACTATATTAAAAGATGTAAACATACATTAAATACTTTCCTCATGTTGCTTTTCCATGTGAGCAATTGCCCTGGGGATGTTATGCGATGGTGAATGGGAGGGAAGGGATGCCAGCAGGGGATGGTGTTGGGTGTGGTTGTCCTTGCACTGAAGAAGGGTGGGAGAGCTCCAGAGTTGGGAGACTCTGCTTCGTTGGCTTGGAGGCTTGGCTGCAACCCAAAAACTTTGAGTTTTTAAGCGGTAGCCTTGCCAAGTTTCACATCAGCTTCCCCCTCTTGAAGATAAGAGCGAAAGTTGCTTCCTACCTCTATCCTAGGGCTGCTTGGTGGCTGAATTGCAGCTTGGGCTGTCAGTGAAGCTTATGCAGCAACTGTAGAGCGCGGAGACTTTAAGCAAGTGTGTGCTCTGATTTCAACCATTCTGTGCCTGAGGATGGGGTGGGCTGGGCCATAGACACTTCAAACTCAATGAAATGGAACCATTCACCAGTCTGGAGTGGAGTGGGAGGGAAGAAGAAAGCCAGGAACCCAAAGGATGTGTCAGTGTGTCCCATCTGCAGACTGTAAGCCTTGGAACCACTACTCTGGGCTCACTCATCTACAGCAGAGTTGCTCAAGTCCTGAGCCCTCAGCATCCCTAGGAGTGCCTTTTCCCTCAGATAAGGGCAAACATTGTCAGTTTGGAAAGGCACTAAAAGTGTGGCACCAAAGGCAGAGAAGCCATCCATCAGCATTCCCTGCCTGTCACGTAGTGTTTAACAAGCCCCAGATGAGTAGCAGTTCCCTGGTTTTGTTTTACTTCCTTCCCCCCTCCCTTCCCTTCATTTGCTACCCTGTCTAGTTTTGTGTCTGCAGACACTTCATTTCCCACCCCCTTCCTTTCTATAAACATAGCTTGGTAAATTTTCTTGTAACTTCCATCATATATGTAATGTCTTCCTTCAGGGGATGCTAAAGTTTTTTTAATTATTAATTCCTTTTCTGGAGAGCTTGAGATGGGCAAATGAGCATAATTTCTGAATAATAAGTGTCATCAAGCTGACTAGAAGTAAAACTTCTTTGTGTTCCATCAGATGAAACCCTGTCCTTGGAATTTTTTTGCATTGTTTCCCCTCCTGTGTGCCGATGAGTATATACCATTTCTCCACAGGAAGCAGTGCTACTCATTTTTGCTTGGAATTCCATTCATCATCTTTGTTTCCTCTTCTTAGACCCATGCAGACAGCTTTCTCCTCCAGTTCTCCCATCCTTGAAGATGCTCATTTACATGTTTTTCCCTTTGAACCTCTCTTTTTCCACAAGATCATGAGCACTTGCATCCCCTCTTTCCATCCATTTATTTGTACCGCTGACTGCCCATTGCTCTTTCCCTCCAGGTTCTCATGTGCATCTGCATTTCTTGCTGGATTACCACTGTGCTGTACTCCTCTCCCTGGTGACTTGTGAGCATGATCATCCAACTGCTGAAAGTGCATGCTTATTCCCCTTTGCTAAGGGTTTCCTCGTGTGAATTGTCCTCTGAGTCATCTCTTCCTATTGAGATCTGAACATGGCTTGGGATATTGGTATATAAGCACTTGCAGTGTTATTAGCACAACAAGTGCTTATACCAATATCCCAAGCCATGGGGTTTTGGTATATAAGCCAAGGTTTAGCAAGAAGAATGCTCTTGTGCATCTGTAAGCAGTGAACTCTGACTTTTGTAGCTTTTTTTCCTCTTTTCTAAAAGACATACAAGGGCGTATCACTTTCAGTACAGCGTTGTTTCTTTTCTGGCTTGGTCCCTATTCTTACAGGATCCTTGAGGCTGCCCTAAATAAATCTAGTGACAGGTTTCTGAGGTGCACACTGGCAGTGGGGCACAAGGAATATGGATTCTAGTCTCTACCTTAGTCATGGACTATTGGTAGTTTCAGAAACTCCAGCACAGTGGGTTAATCTACTCGTGGTAAGGGAAAACTGGCTTCTGAGCAGGTGAGAGACTACTTCAGATCTGCTCTAGCAGACAAGAAGTTCCTGGCATTTTTACAACCTTTCTATACAGGCACTGGGGTGCAAAGTTACACAAACTCAGCTCTTTGAACATAGGTCTCTTTTTGGCTAGCTTATATTTCCACTACATGAAAATGAAACAGCTGTGATTTGCTACCCTCTTACAAAAATCATATCAGGCTCCTCCCTCCCCTCCCTGACCTCCACCCATAAATAAATAAATAAATAAAATAAAAGAGAGCAGGAATCAATATTTTCATAAAAACTTCAGAATTTAGGTGGTTTATGTCACTCTGAGCTGAAAAGCACTGGGGTTCAACTCTGTCCTGGGCTAAGAACAGAGTTCTCTTGGGCCTCCATACAATAAGCTGGGGAATGCAGAGCCAAGAAGAACATGATTCAACTCTCAATATGAAGAATGGGTAGGGCTGGACACCAGCTATTTCTCTTCCTTCTCCAGTGTCTCCTGAAGAAGAGTATGCCTTACATCATGTTGTGGGTGTCTTGTGCTAGGAATACAGCACACTTTCTCTTCACATTTGATCTATTTGAGCTGATTTCCATCTCTTTCCTGTCTTCTCAAATATAATATTTTTCTTTTTCTTTTTTGCATTTGGTCAAGTATTCCTTAAAGAAGCAACCATCTGACAGCAAAGGGATGGAGTGGGGAAATCTGAGCAGACTTACTGCCTGACACTGAGTGCCAAATGAGGAAGAGATGCTGTATTTGATTAGTTGCCACGTGACCAGGGCTTACGGAGGCTGTCTGTGTCAAGGACTGGTTTTGTTTTGCAGCAGTCCCTCCCACAGCCAAGTTTCACTGGCCCTCTGTGACATTTCCTTGTTCCCTCATGCTGTGCTTCTCTTCAAGCTGTGCCAGAAATGTCCCCTGTGATGGTTTGGGGATGGAGGAGATGGTTCATGGCTTTAGTGGGGAAGGAATAGGATTCCATGCTCCCTGCTGTAGGACAAGATGGTGCTGTTCCAAGCAGCCTCATAAAACCTTGGCCGAGTTAGTGCACGTTGTTTGTGTTTTGAAAGCACCATCACCTCCAGGCTTAAAGAGATGCGTTGGAGACATGACATTCTGGCATATCCACCCAGAGTTGCAAACCTCCATACTAGTTGTGTCTTCATTTGGACATGAGCATGCACAGGAGTGCCAGACTTCATACATTCATACCCACTCTTCTAGTGTCTTCTTCTGCGCGTAGTGCTCCCCCTCCTCCTTCCAATCATGCCTGACCACAAATGTTTTCTCTTTTACCTCCAGCTTTTTCATCTTCAATCTCTTATTCACACAAATGCATGCATAGTCATTCACCCTCAGGTTAGGTCTAATCCTTCATGTGCTCATTCCCAACTGGTCTCCTTGTTGCTCATGTTTCCCTGCATGAGCACTGAAACTGCGTGATAGGCTTATCTTGAGCTCATTTTAATGGAAAGAGAGGCTTCATCTTATGTACCTTCTTGTATTTTTTTTTTCCTTTGTCTTTTATGAGAGCTGAAAGTTGTGAAAGTTGGTTTCTAACCACTTTCCTTTTATGTGGCTTCTGTGGTGTCCAATGATGAATGAATGTGTTGGTCATACCCCCTAAGGAAGCCCTTCAGACGTCCTTTGCTTCTGGACAGCTGTTTGAGAAAAATGGTTTGAAATATTTTATCTTTAAGGTTTCTATCCTGAGAAATTTGATTTTAAATGGCTGAAGTACATAAAAAAATATTGAGGAGGAGGTCATATAGTCAGGAAAGAAACTTGTGTGTCCATTTGCATACATAAAAAGACAGTGTGATCACATTGGTCTTGTTTCCTTAGGAAACCAGTTTAAAAATATCCAGAGTAAACATACATTGTTTTTTAGTGCTGAGACTTTTCCAGCTCTTGAAACTTAGAGAGATTCTGTTTGATATATGACCCCTGAGGACTAGACCAGTTTTCTGTGGTTTCATAAGAACACTGTTTTCCATTTCTTGTAATGATCTCTAATGTGAATGAGACCAGTGATACCTGGTTTCTTCATTTCAGGACACAAAGTGTTATCTCTACTTCTAGACTATTTCTGGGCTCTGATCTTCAGGCAGGTGCTAGCAGGAGAGATATGTGCACCAGTAGCAGGCCATTGCTTCTGAGTAGGGCAGTATCTTGTGTTATGTAAGACTAAAACCATTTTTTTCTCCCCTGGAGGTATGGGCAAGGGGAAATGACCACAGACTGATGCATAAGAAGTTCTGCACAAATGTTCATGGGAACTTCTTCACAGTGGAGGTGACAGCACTGGAGCTGCACAGAGGGGTGGTGGAGTTTCCTTCTCTGGAGATGTTCAAGATCCACCTGGACAACTACCTGTTCACCTGGCCTAGGGAGCTGCTTTGGTAGGAGAGTTGGACTAGATGATCTCCAGAGGTCCCATCCAATCCTATAATTCTGTGATTCAGTGATTCTGTGGGCTAGCAGAAAGGGACAGAATAATGGCCAGTGTATCTTGTTACAGAAATGAGGTTATATTTTTAAGATGTAGCCTGGTCTGAGGCATTGTGAAGAATGGAGCTGCTGAAGATGAGGAAGTGTTCATGTAAGATGAACAGTTAACTGCAGATGTATTTGCAGAGCTATGAGTATCTACCAGATTCGTTTAAGGGTATCCATCATGTTCCTATTGCTGTTATGGGCTCTGTATGAAGGCAGCAGAAGAGCCTGTCCTTCTGCAAGAAGCTCAAAATTCTGTAGAAATTAAAGGAGGAGAAAGGAAACCATCTTTTTCTTAATACCGAGAAAGGAAACCATCTTTTTCTTAATACCATGTGTGAAATAAAATAATGAGATTAATTAATCTGTGACAGGACAGGCTAAGATTTGGGACTCCTTCATCACATGGTGGTTGCTTGACCATACCACAACAGAGTCTCCAAGATGGTGGCCTGATCTTAGTGTTGTCTTCTGAAATCCAGTCCTCTTCTTCTCACTGATGCTAATAAAGTAGTATCAAAACTACTAACTCTCTGCATCTTTTCTGGTACTTTAATAAAAAGTTTATTTCAAATAAGAATTTGCAGAAACTAGAGGTTGAGGTTTGGGGCCTGTGTGCAATGATACAATTTAGATGCTCTTAATAGTTGCTTCTGGTCTCTCAACACTAAAATGTGGTAACAGTCAAACAAGGAATATTTACTTTTTATCTTCTCATCAGTTTCTCATGGCTCTCTGTCTCACCTGGGTGGCACAGTTTGTAGAGAGAGATGGTATCTTTTATTGACATCAGTGTTACAGCAACTCCAGCACTATAAACCTGGGTGGTTCATTGAGGAATTTCAGGGCTTCGCAGCCTCGTAGCTTTGCACTATCTGCTCTTGATCCACATGCTGGAAGATGTGAATCAGCCCTGAGGGGTTTGTGGGTAATTTTCCCTTGCTTAACGCTCTTGGGAAGAATGTGGTGGCACCAGCAGTCACCCAGAGGCCATATTCTCCTTCTTGATAACTGCTCGGCTCTGCCTGATGAGAGGGCCAAGCACTTAATGCTCAGATGTGTCACCAAGGATCCTGCTCTTACTTCACCACAGGGCAATGGCACTTATTCTCAATCTGCTTCTTTTTGGCAAAAGCGCTTCTATAGCAAGCTTGGCAATCACTTCCCAGGAGGAGCAGGAAATGGTTTCCTCACATGTTTGATGCAGTGTCAACACTGTTTCACAAATTATTATTATTATTATTATTATTTTCATTAGAATCTATTGCATCCTAGCATATGCTAAAATATCGTCCTGGCCTGGGTAATTTTGCTTAAACTTCACGTGTTGTATTTTCCAGGTGGATATTTTATTGAAAGCTCACTCTCAAGACTGAAAATTATAGACAGATAATTTCACACTGGCAATAGCAGAACTAACAGGAGTTTGGTTAGCCCTTGTTTCTGCTTCCAAATGTTTTTTTCAGCTGTAGGAACAATCCCCAAATTGGTATCCTGCACAGTGTGTATTAACTGAGAGTATGAAAGTACCCGCTTTGTTGCATCTTCCAAGAGATCTAACGTTTCAGAATCAATGTGTTTTACTTCTTATAGCCCATGTATGTGAAGGTCAAATAGGACAATTAACACTTTTTCTGTATGCTGATGTTGTATTCACCAGCACTCAACTGACTCCTCCCAAAGACATCCTCTCGTTTTTACAGATTTAAGAAATAGGGTTGAGAAGGAACCTCAGAATGTCATCCAGACCATCCCCCTGCTAAGGCAGGTTTCCTACAGCAGGTTGCACAGGAACGTGTTCAGGTGGGTTTAGAGAAGGAGACCCCACAGCCGCTCTGGTCAGCCTGTGTCAGTGCTCTGTTGAACTCACAGTACAAACATCTTTCCTCATGCTTAGGTGGAACTTCCTGTGTTCCAGGTTGCACCCATTGCCCTCTCTCCTGTTGCTGGGCACCACTGAAAAGAGCCTGTCCCCATCCACTTGACTCCAACTCAATATTGATATTGAGAATGGATATTGATAAGGGATATTGATAAGCATTGATAAGACCCCTCTCAGCCTCTTTTTATTCTTTTTTTTTTTCCAAGCTGAATAGTTCCAGATCTCTCAGCCTTTCCATGGCATATTTCTCTTAAATAATTTATGGAAACATTTGGATCACGTCCCTCCAGTGTTATATCTCTCTTATCTTAATTCCATTACATTACTTGTAATTATAATCCCAACTTGAAGGAGAGATGGTGGGGAAAGCTTGTTTCCTTCTGTGACTACAAGAATTGCAATTGTAGGAGGAAGTGTGTGATGGGAGGGATTGATCTGTCCTTAGGTCACTGACTCTGGGTGTGGGCAGGAGCTGCCATTAGTCACTCGGGGACTGCAATTGCCAGCTTGCTTCATGAGAATTTGTGAGGTGTGGGGCAGCTCTGCAGGAGAGCAGCATACCCTTGGGTGCTTGTGATGAGGAGCCCTTGATCTGTTTGGGCCACTACTGAAAATAATGGGAATGTGGCTGTTGATGTCATTTAAAGGGCAGAGAGACTTTGGTGAAAAAGGAAGGCAGCTTCTGACAGACAGCTGATTCTTTAACCTGAAGCATTTGATTGTGAGAGTGACTGACGGTGACTTGACTTGCCTTTGGCTTTCTCCATCTGCAGGAGTTCCTATTACTGATGTTTACACATGACTTTGTGAAGGTTTCGGGTTGTGATTTGCTTCGCAACAAAACACGGAAGTAAGACAGTTGCTAATTACTGTTCAAATAAGCTTTATGCTATTACATTATGAATTTGTCTGCTGAACATCATTTCCACCTGCTAAGACATTGGCTTGTGAGATTGTCATGAAGTGATGAAAAGGTGGGGTGGAAGTCTAAAAACACTCTGTCGTTCCTCTGTCTATCTGGCCTGACTTCAGCTAATAAAACTCTGCGTGAGCCTGTGGGGTATGGCAGCTGTGTACTGGAGATACAAGTAGACTCAGTCCATCTTGGCCACATGATTTAATAGGCCTCTGTGTAATCCCTAGGTCAGAGGCCATCCACTATGCCCATCTTTGTCACATCTCGGTGATGTGTATCCTGGCAGGTTTTTCTTTTTGTTCCCTCCCCAGCATGGAAAGAACCATCTGCCGGTTTGGCTTTCAGAAGAATTTCAAAAAAATACCAATTTCCTTTTGTTCCAGGAGGAGGGGGGTGATGGGACAGAAGGGGGAAGGAGAGCCTGACCTAAAACCAAGCCAGTGTTTGCAGGGGTTTTAGAATAGCTTGTATTGTGTTTCCTACTCCCCAAGGAAGGGTTGTCCTCTTCTTTTCTCTTTGATTGGATTCCCTGCCACTCTGCAAGCGAGTCAGAAGCTGCAGCTGCTGCTGTCAGCTGGGAAGGGAGACCCCTTCTTTAAAACCCATATGTTAATCCCTGGTTAGAAAACGCAGAAATGCTTTGTGCTCCCCTTCCAGCCCCCTTTGCTTCTGCTCTCTTGCAGATTTGCTGCCCGCCCCCAGCTCTTGCCACTTTATTTGGGTAATGTCTGCATTTTAAGCATAATCTCTTAGAAGAGCAGAGGTACCTGAGCCTGTGTAGCTGCTAACAGTGCAAATGCACTAGCTACCATTCAAGCAGTATTGCAGAGCTAAAAGGTGTTATAGAGACAGCCTGAGTGTTTAACTGGAGGTAAAAAATGAAATAAAATAAAATATGTAGCAGGTGTAAAAGTGACTCTTAAGTATGACCTTACAGTACAGGTAACAGCTGACTAACCAGCCTCAGTAAAGAGCACAGGTAGCATAACGATTCTGTAAACAAACAAGGTTGGTCAAAGCAACCAAAACATATCAGGATTTTGAGCTATGAGGAAAGAATTAGAAAGGATGTCAAATGAGTTGTGAGATCTGAGGAGAAATGACAGAGGGCTTTGCAAGCAAGATGAGTCTTCTCGTGGCTACTAACACATATGAATAGAAATGTTTGTTCAATGGGGCTGTGTTTTGTTCCTGAGGAAAAGCCAGCAGCACAGTAGGAGAGGAATTTAAACAGTGAGGTAAGGAGAAAGGAGGATTTGGGCTTCGCCAGATGGAGATGGCCATGCAGGCAGCACCAAGGAGGGTCTGATAGTTAAATAAGACAACTGAGAGACTCATAAGTTTATCATCAGGTGTAATACCACTGCTGATCTGACATTGAAAGGGAAATGAAAAAGATAGAAAAAAATAAATAGTGCTACTTTCCTACTGGTACAAAAAAAAAAATTACCACTGAGACTGGGAAAAAGGAGTTGGATGGTGGATAATATAAGGCTGAAGGTAGTGCCCTTCAACTGTCATGTCTGATCATGCAAGAGTGCAGATTTTCTGCACCCCTATATATGTCTTCTCCATCTTGCAAGGAGAAACTGAAGCAGACAGAGGTCTTTGCCCAAGGCCATGGCAGAGGGCTTTCTACCTTCTACAGTTCCAATTTAATGTGCCAACTCCTCAGACTTGGTGGATCCATCAGGATCCCACTGCTGCTCAGCAGTCTCCACAGATGGACTGTGAGGAACAACTGGGTGCCCCAGGGGTCTTCCTCCAAAACAAAGTGTCACTGTGGGGTCACATCCTAAGGGCACAGGGAGGGCTGACAGGTGGCTGAAAGCTTGCATCAGGTCAGCCTCTTTCTGGCAGGTGGTGTGACCTCTGATCCTAATTTTGGGCAGTGTGAAGGAACCAGCATTCTCTGTACCCCCCACCTTTCCCAGCTCCTCTCTTGTTATGGTCCCATGTTAATAAAATAAAGTGTAATTGGGAACCTACCCTCCATCCTGTCTGGTGTGAGGCCATTTGTGTGCCGGAGGAGGAGGGGCAGATCCGTTTGGTAGTGGGGGTAGAGAAGGGGAAAGCACTTCTGTTTGTTCAAGCAATTTAGACCTGAGGTGGTTTATATATATATATATCACACACATATATATATATGCACAGAGAGAAAGATGATCAGTACTTGTAAAAGTATGCTCCTGGTACAAAAAATATCTCAATAGCAGAGGGAACAAAATGCAACAAAGAAGTGTGAATTTAAGCACTTTCTATTTCTCAGGTTTGTCGAGGGAGATGTGAATCACTTTTAAACAAATCATGACAAAAAAAAATATAATCAATTTCTGCTCTTTGCACTAGAATCTTTGCATTTTGGAATTGTATGTAGTTGGTGCCTCTGTAGAGGACTAAACTCAAAGCACTGAGTGAAGGCTGAACTGAATCCTTGGGTGCTGTTCCTGTTGCTGAGTGTTTGATTTGAGTTAGCTCTATATAGCCAGGCTGAGGTGTAGAAGCATAGGAAAACTGCTGTTTTCTGAATTTCACTTTCTGCTTGGTATTTGCTAGCACACTGCCTCTGCAGTAGGGGCTTCAAACTTTTATACGCACTAGCATAACAACTTCGGTGTTGAGATTATAGCTTTCCTATACCTTTCTATTCCCCATCAGTCTCATCTGACATCTCTCTTTTTATCTATCTATCTATCTATCTATCTATCTATCTATCTATCTATCTATCTATCTATCTATCTATCTATCTATTTATTTCTGGGAACAGAAAATCAAATAAAAAAGTAACAAACACTTTTCCATTCCTTTAACTCTGGCAAAACTCCCCTTTAAACCTTCTTGACTGGTCTAAACTAAGTTGCAAGTGTCTGCTTGGTGATGGCTGGGTTTTGCTGTTGAAATGTTTGTATTTCAGCTGTGTGAAAGTTGCATGAAAATGCACATGGGGATAAGTAAAATTTATTTATTTACTTAAAGATAAAGAATAATGGTGTGAAAGAATGAATTAGTTATAGCAAATCTTATTAGTGTCCATTGTAAGCGGAGAAGCAGAGACATATGGGGACGCTTGCAAAATTATTCCTTGTTTATTCAGCTTCATAACCAAAGCAAATTTTTTTGCGTAGTGTCATTTATTTGGCATCTAGAGGGGTGTGGAAGGTGTGTGTATATGCAGTAAAAAGTGGGGGAGTGGAGGGAATGCAGTATTGGTATTCCATTAAAACTTATGTTTGGTGCTTTGTTTGTCAGGTTTTGGCAAGGCTTTTTGCATTGAAAGCCATTCAGAGAGGATTGGAGCAGATGGCAGGGAGATCCTGTTTGTGTTATTTTTGGACATTCCCATTGAAAGTCTCAGATTGTTGTCCTTTTTCCTTCCCTCCCCCTACTTATGTACGTTTTTCTTTCTTCCTTCCTTTCCCTCTTCCTTCTTGATTTTTATTTTTTTTAAGAATATATTATTAATAATACAGCACCCTCTACAAGCTGTGTGAGTTTCTGACAAACTATAAATGGTGGACATCTTGTTACTGTCTCCGTGTATTTAGGAAAAGTTTATTTAGGAGGACTGCCTCTTTCCAACACTGCAGTAGGAGAGCAATTTGGGTAGAGATGGGGAAAAGGATTACTATTTTGGTGGGTTCATCTTGATAACATACTTCTCCTGATAGATTGGCTGCTACATGAAGCCTAAACAACAAGTTTATATTGAGAGTCTTTGATAAAAGCAAATTTAGTGACTTGCATAACATAAGCTTATGGCCTCCATGATCTTAAAAACAATTTGGTGGAGAGGTCTGGTTGCAGACAGACTCAAAAACTGAACTGTGCTCTGTTTCTTTATGGCCTTCTCATGTCACTGCTGAGATTCATTGGTCTTAGGCAGCATTGAAGGCTTTTGTTCTCATCATCTCTGCCCAGATTTGTTGAGAAGAGGGAACTTCATTGTTTTACATTCCTTGCATAAGCAGTATTCCCAAGCAGTAATTTAGCTTAATATAAGACCTCTGGATACGTCTGCAGAGCTTTTCATGTGGAAGTCTTCACCAGAACCCTTCACAACCTTTGTGCAGGCAATCCAGCAAAACTGAGCCTGGTCCGATCAGTTAAAGTGCTTGTCTAGCCCAGATCTATCAGTGAGGATGTGCATATATAAAGAAGATGGGAGGTCTTGGCTAGAGTCTGCATCCAAAAGTTCAGGTGATTCACCCGAATCTCATCCAATTGATTAAATCTCTTAAGCTAAGCTGGAAATCTCGAGGAAACAAGCTTTCTCATGTTCATTCTGTCAGTGGTTGTTTCCAAGTAGAAGAAGATTATTTAAATCCTCAAATCTTTGCATCAGCTGATATTAGGGATGTTTTTGCACAGGAAAAGGCTCTATAAGAATTTTAAACTTTGGCCCGGGAAACACAGAAGTGTAAGCAAATGAACTTTTTAGGCTTAGTTGAACTACCCTGACTGACCCCATACAACAGTTTGGTTCATATTTTGAGTTCAAAGTGATGATTCATGTTGGTTTTTAGGTTGCTTGAACCTGTATACCCACATCCTCAATCTTCTTTATTCTTTTTTATATATATTCTTAAACCAGTTCTCTGAGGGAACCCACTTTGGAAACTCTCATTTCATTTTTAATTGAGTGAAAGCTCCAAGACCTTCCAGTTGTGTTGCATCTTGCCAGCTACAGCAGAGGTCTGTGTAAATACTGCCACCAAAGGTCGCAGTCGATGGCAAAAGATGTGTGGAGTGATATCACTTAAAATGTATTTCACTGGCTAGAGCTTCAGGGGAAGGAATAAACAAATAAATAAAACACTAGAGGAACCTCAAACACCTCGATTTTACAGTTATCTTGGACTAGACAGCAAGCATCCACTTTGCAGGCTTTTGCTCTGCAGAAGTGACCTCTTTGCCTGCCTCATTAAAGTTTGGCAGCTCACTCTTACTACCCACTGCACCAGCCTTCTGTTCATCGTGGACAGAGCTGCCTTGCCCTGGTGAGGTTTCCCTTCGGGAACTTCCAGTGATAAGGGCTTTCCTGGTCTGGCACATAGAGAATGGAGCCAAGCTACAGCCTCAGCTTAGACAAAAGACAAACTTGACCTACTATTTATGTAGTTGTTTAAACATGATTTAACCTAAATAATGCATATTGTGACTTGGCTGAGGGAGAGGGAGAAGGAGAAGAGAGAGGTTTGTTTCTAATGAGCTGGAAGACAACAAAATTAATTACGTATGAAAGACAGATAACAGACAGCAAACTGTCTACAGTAGGGAGAAAGAAAATACCGATGTGAACAATTAAAGTGCCCACGTGACAGAAGGGTCAGCGGTTTCTCATAGAGCAGACGGCTGGGTACAGCTCCTGGAGAGCGTGTGGGATGCTTGAGGTGGAGGCCGGCGTGGGGTTTCTGGGCTGTCCGTAGATCCTCTGTCAAAGTTGAGCAGGCTCTTCTGAGGCTGACAGGCTGTGCTCTGGGCATTATTTTCATCACATGCACTTTTGACAGCGGGATTGTTAGCTACTAATCTGGGTGACATGCGAGATGGGGAGAAGAGCTGTCGAGGTGGGAAAAGTGGAGTGAAAGCTCTGGAGATGATGAGATACTTTCCTTTAGATGCTGTAGGCTGTGCGGAGGAGAGCTAAGATGAAGGGAGATTCTCTTCTTTTTTCTTTTTAAATGTGTTAATTTTCCTCAGTTTCTCTTGGAAGTAGAAGCACAAATCCCAGATGCCAGCAGAGATTTGTACTATCTCCTCCCCCCCCAACACACATGGCAGTATTGGTGCCTGTCATAAGTTATCCCCCCTTTCATCCTTCCCTCCCTGCAGGCTTGTCCTGCAGTCAGCCCTCGGCTGTAAAGTTTGGAAGGTAAAGGCCGATGGATTAGCCTAGGGAAGGGCCAAAGGTTAAACGAGCAGGGCTAGCAGCAAGCAAAGGGCTGCAATTGAAATATTTGCTGAATGCTGACAGGCAACAGAATAGAGGCAGACAAGTGGCAAATTCCTGTTTTCTCCTCTAATTGAGAAAATATTTTGAGTGGTATTCAGTCAGACTGCAAAACGAGACTCTGGGAACGTCAGCCAGCCGGTCTATACAGGAGGACAATTGCAGAAACACTGCTTCAGCTGAACTTGTTTCCAAAAACTTTTCACTTCTGCTTGTGGAAATCCCTGGAGCCTGGGGCTTGCAGTTTGCTTGGTCACTTTTCCTGTGTAATTGCAGTGTTGAAGTACTGATTCTGTGAACTCTAAATGTCTACTGAGCAGAATTTGACCATTTGCTGTGTTCTTTGCTGTCAGATAAGACTTCATTTTAAGTCCAGCCTTCTTACATGTCTTATACTGCTAACAGCATCAGCTTTAGAGATGCCTTTGTAAAAAAAACTGGGAAATTGTAAAGATCCAGCTATCATCTGTTCTTCAGGAGGTAAATGAGCTGCTTCAGTGAACAATCTGGATGAGGTCTAACTGCATGTAGATTATTACAATTACTCAATATTTGAGTACATCCTCTCTTAGTGGGAATAATATTCAAGTAAGAATAATAAAACATTCTTGAATAGCATTGCCATTCTGAAGTAAGATCATAAAGGGAGAAAGGGACTGGAAGCAGCATTTCCTCTAGGGGTTCAAGTTGGATCCAGAGGGAATTTGTGGTGGCTATATCCCTCCACTGTTTTTTTCTCATGAGTAAGGCTGGTGGCATCAATTTTAACTATCTCTTATACAGGCTTGGAGTCCAAATTGGTGCTGATGGAGATGCACTCACCTCGGCTTTGCTGTGAGCAGTGAGGCTGATGCATGACGCCTGCACACACAAGAGCAGGTGTCACAGTCATTGTAAAAGTACACCATAGTCAGCACGTCACTGCAATAGGAAACAGAGCCCAAGCAAAGAGAGAAAATTGTTTGTCCAGTGCACCACGCACAGATCAGTGGTACCTCCTTCAGCTCAGTGCTATGGTCTCTCTTGCCTGGATTCTTTGGCAGCACCTGGGAGAAGGGAATTCCATCCAGGTATGGCCCAGTGTGACCACAAATACTCTGCTAGATTTTCATACCCTGACATTTACCCCCAAGGGGTGATTTATTGTCTGTCAACAAACTGCCATAAGCCTTCTGCCTCTCCATTCCCCAAATTCTCCTGCTGCAGCTGATAATGTCCTGAGAAGGTTCCAATTAAAGTAATTTCCTTTCTTTAGAAATCTGTGGTTAGTTAAGGAGATAAGCAGAAAGGAAAGGAAGATGTAAAATGGAGCAGTTCCTTGAGCCAGAAGTCAGCATGAGGGCCAGACGAGTTTATGTTTTCTTCTATATGACTGTGTCATAAAACTCAGAGATGGGCTTATAAAATGTTTTTTGGAGAATGCCACAGATGCCAATATACGCTGCAGTGGAGGAGGAAGGCTTTTGGCAAGACTGTGTTGTATTTGTGGCCAGCAAGTTACGCTGCATTTGAACCCTCAAAGGCTTATGCTCCTTAAAGATACCCAAGAGAATTTCAGAAGCTTTTTCTTTTATTTTAATAGTCAGTATGCTCTTGGTTACAGATGTTAGCATTCATCAGTAGATCCAAAACTTGTCTGTGGTTAAGCAAATAGAAAGAGTGCTTGCCTTGCTTTGTGGATCATCATAAAGTGGCGTATGCTGAGGTCTGCTAGGATTCCCTGCTGGTGGTTTTTCCATGGACTTGGAGTGTTGATAACCCTGTTCCTGGGAAAAGATAGGAGGCTTCTACAGCTACACATATGCAAAGTGTCTGGCATGCTGGATGCTTAGTGCCACAAATCTGTGACTTGTTTTGGGATTTTTTTCAGTAGGAACTTAGCAGTGAGAGTAGACAGCATGTTAACCAACTTATAGTGGGGAAACTGAGGCAGTTTCATCTCCCTCTGCGTAAAATTCTCCATCAAGAAGAGCTGAAAGTGAAGCCCTGGCTCATGCAGTCACAAAAGCATCCTTCTGCCTTTAAATCACAGATCTGTCTTGACCTTCCTGTACCCCTCTCCATCGCTGCCTGGGTTGCACAAGTGAGAACAAAGTGTCACTTGTTCGCCTCCTCCAAAGAGCTCACTCAAGCAGGTGATTGTTTTGCCTCCTTTTTCAGCCCTCAAACAAAGTGCTGAAAGTGTTGTCCCATGATGTAAAACATCCTGTATACTCTCCTGGGACTGAATTTTTCTTTCCAAGTGCAAGTGGCACTAAAAGGAAAAGAGATCAAAATTGCAGGATACAGGGAATAATCCCCAGGTGCTGAAATTAAGAGAAATATGAGCACTCCTCTGCTCTCTTTGTGGAATAGGGAGTAAGAGAGCTTTAATGGCTCTAGTTGCAATTGCTAAAGAGCAGGGGAAAAAACTGAATGAGAAGATGAGAATTCAATCACTTTCAGGCAAAAAATAAAAAGTAAAGAAAAATAACTAAAAAGCTTACTTATTTTTTTGACTTGGAGATATTTAGAGGGTAGCAGATCTGCTACTAATACAAAACCACATTTTGCAGCAGTGACCATGGTTCCTAGCTATGGATCCCTGCTCGCCTCCAAAAGTGAGGAAGATTTTACTTCATTTCACAGCATGTTGTGTTACAATTGTTTGAAGATGTTGGACTTTAACTCAATACACACATGCATCCAGCATGCAGACATTGGAACTGGAAATGTGTTTTATGCTTAGAATTAAAATATGAAGAATATTGCTTTGTTTTTATTTCCTTCCGTCCAAATCAGGAATATGACAGCACAAGTTTTCTTCTGTGAAAAAGAAGGAGTTTCTAAGGTGTACTGTCACTTTGAATCCTGAAATGATGTCTTGTTTCATTTTTGTTTGACCTGCTCTGGTTTCAAGTCAGAACTGGAGGATACAGATCTTGAGTCAGTTAAGCTTTCAGTTTTTGTTTGAATGTAAATGAAAAAGCGGAAGGGAGACAGGAAATAAAAATTGAAACTAAGAAAGAAGATTTGAAGAAGCCAGAGGGAAATGGAAAGTCTGAGCTTTACCAACGTGTCTTCATCTGTGACGATCTGAAGCTTGAACTAAATCTGGTGTGAAAAATCATACTTTTTCATGCAGCAGAAAGAAAAGAGCTTCCCTCAGGAGATTAGTGAGTCTGGCCCACTCAAAGCTTTTAGCTTCTAAAGTTGTACCCATAGTATCTTTTATTAGAGCTTAGTTGTGAGAAGAGCTGAACTGCTTTGGAAGTTGGTTTTCAGGGTAAACTGAGTCTCAGAGTTGTAAGCTGGGTTTCCAGAGGTTATATGCATGTTCACACTGTTTCAAAAAATCTTAAATTTAAAAATTTCCAGTTTAGTGGTATCTCCAGCGTCTTTTTCACATAGTTCAGTGGTATTATCCAGAGTCTTTTACACAACTGCTTAGGACTGTGTATTGGGAAGAACCAGCTTCTGACCAAAAGTTTTGAAATTCAGACAATCTACAAAGGAAATTCCTTTTCTTTTTCCCTTGTCATGCTCAATTCTCATGAAGACGTTAACAGATCCTGCTGCCAGTACCATGACACAGAGTTTCAGTGAAGAAGTGATTGAAAACAAATCTGGGTAAATGCCTGGTTAGAGTGTTTGTAAACTGACTCAGCAGCCCAGACCTTGATTTTTATCTTCCCAAATGATGGTGGGTGGAAGAGATGATAACAGTTCAAAGAAATTGAGTTTCTAACATCTGGGGCTAAAAGGAGCAACTGTGCTTTACAGTAGGTCTTGTAGTATTACTAACTCAGCTGCTTGCCCCATTTCTGTAGCCTTTTGCAGATGAAATAATGACTTACCCATTCCTCTTTCAAACAGAGTTTATTTGGAATATTTTAGAAACTGTAGATATAGTCCTTCTCCCATGACTTTATTGTTACAATTGAGTCAGATATGATTTTCAGTTATTGGTGAACACATGATAAAAATATGGCAGAGTAATATGGGTAGGAATTTGAAGCAAAGGATAGATCTGTTAAAGTTCTGTGGGAAAAATCTCCCTAGATTTTCAATAAAGAAAAAAGCCACCTCTGTCTTCATCCTTTGTGAAAAAGTGCAAAAAAATGCAGTGTTTTTCAGGCTTTGGAAATGTACACAGAAATCTATGCTGCTTTCACAGGATTCATATGAAAATAACATGTTTTTCTGGGGCTATACTTGCCTCACAATTTTTTGGCCAATAATTTTCTATCACTGATCCCATTCTTGTATTTTTAGATCCAGCTTTTGCAGATGTATGAAACAGAGTGAAAACCTTGCAGATTTTGTTGCTGTTTACTGCTGGAATGTAGGCTAAGTTCCTGGCTGTCCATCTCAGCTATTGGATTTGTGGCCTACTGTGACTCAAAGCCTTTTTTCATTTTCTTCTGAATTTTTCAGACTGGATATTGAAACAGTTCATAGGAGTATTTGGGAAAAATGTTTGTAAAATGAATTCTTCTGCCTCTGATGAGTGCTGTTGCCAAGCACCAGCACCTGATGGGTTGGTGGCTGTGAGATGGGAACTATCAGGGTGGAGGGGCTCAAATCTTCAAGCTCTTCTCACATCTTTCATGTTTTGGACTAGCGAGATGGTTGAGTTTCCTTGGCTACTATATCAATAGTTCCCAAGTATATTCTCCCTCTTACCATCATGACAAGGCCTGAGACAGCTTGAGACAGCTCTTCTTCGAAGACCACAATGTCCTTTGGTTTTGTGTGGCCCAGGTGGGCAAACACATCCCCCTAAGTTTCACTGTAGGTAATCATGTAATGGTTCCTGGTGAAGGCTGAATGACCCAGCTCTTGATGGATCCAGGATGTCTGGATTTGTCTAATGTTTAGATAGCGGAGCTTTTGAAGGTCTCATGGTTCATGGGAATAAATAAATGCATCATGTCTGGACACTCAGAGTCTACTGGATGGTTCTGAAATTGCACAATCTGAGATACTTCTGTTAGTCTAATTGGAGAGAGAAGTCTTACAATGAAAAGATTTCTTACTCTTAAACATGGACAAAGGGTTAGAATCATAGATATTTAAAAGAAATTGCCAAATACAAAATGCTTCCGGGGGAAAAGAAGTCTAGGGCCTCAAAATTAGGTGGAGGACTGGAAGATAACAGATCCACAATAAGGTACCAGAGAACAAATCCATGGAGGTGCTTTGAGGTAAGGTAATAAATCACACAAGCAGAGTTGATGTTGCCCAGAACCTGAGGTGGAATTCAGTGCAATGTCAGTAATATAGCCCATGTGAGGTCCGTGTCTTAATAATGCAATATGGAGATGCAAAGTATTTTGGAGCCTCTGTATGCAGATTAGAAATGTGAAAATATATTCTTCTTTGTCAGTTGCAAAATGGGGACCATCCTTACTCTCTTCACAGGATGAATCTGTTGGTTTTCTGGGAAGCTGGCACCACATCATGTGCACACTGTTCACAAGTCAGCTCGGATGCCTTTAGCTCAGTGCCAATTACTGTCATGACTCAAAACAAAAACCAAACAACATGCAGAAAACCCTCCCTTCTCCCTACCAGCTCTTTCCACTTTTGCATACTGCTCTGAGCAGTGTTTTATTGTTGTTTTTATTTCAGTTCATTGTTATTCCTAACTAGGGAATTCTGATTTAATAGTGAATTGGACAGATTGTGCTTGATACCATTCTCCTTTCCTTTCTTTCTGTCCTATTTCTGCAGAGTAATGAGAGACATTCTTTGTCATGTATCCTTACGTTTCAAAGAAAATCCACGTGGAAGAATTGGATTGATTTCTGTTTCTGTGCACTTTTCTACTCACTGGAACACCTTCCCCATGTAGTAACACCTAGTATAAAGACTGAGGAACTTGAGTCAGTTGGTGCCAACTCTTGGGAACATAAATGTACAGCTGTAGGAAATATTTCTGTGGCAGACACACTATGGAAACAATTAGGTGGAGAATAGTGGATGGTCTACAGTAAGGTACAAGGGAATGATTCTGTGGAGGCACTTCATGGTGAGGTCATAAACCACAAAAGCGAGGTGTGGACCAGGTGGTGAAGTCAGACAAAACCTGTGGTGGAATTCAACTCCTGAGTGGGAGTGGACTTTTCTTTCTGACTGTTGCTGCTGTTGCTTCTTACAGATTGGTTCCCAAAGCTGGAGACCTTGCTGCAAAGCAGCCACAGCAGTTCTAAAGGCGAAATGCTGCTGTGTTTCAGCTTAAGGCTATTTTCTCCTTTCTGTGTCCTCTATCACAAAGTATGTTTCATTCACAAAGCATCTCTTCATCTCCAAAACCACAGTGGTTGCAAACAGAGGAATGATCACACTTGGAAAAAACTTGCCCTGCTCTGCTGTAGAACCAAGCTGCAATGTGAAAATATATGTGTGAGTCAGAAGATGCCACTAAAAAGTAGGATCACCTCTTCTCCTCTGTGTTTGCAGAGGACTCAGGTGTAGACACACAACTAATGGAAGAGCTCTTTCCCTAATGGTTTCTGCATGGACACCTTTCCTTCTGGGAAACACCTGGGTTTCTCTGCACTCAAGTGCAAGCCCTGCTGCATCAAAATGAGGAGGTCTGTTCTTTCTCCCTGTTTGTCTCTCCCTGCAGGGGCTTTCCCACCATGATCTCATGGAGCTCTAATGGTAATTATTGTCATCTCGTGGCTCAGCGGTGTCTGCCTTGATATGAACCCAGCGTATGGCTTTTGATACCTATCTCAGTGAGAGGCGTGTGTTTTCGCACACGCACTTCTCTCCTACCCACAGTTTATGCTCTGCAGACAAACACAAGCTGTATTCTGCTTCTGTTTCTTGTAGGTAAATACATATGCAGCTGGGTAAAAGGACTGGAATGCAATTAAATTCCTTATCGCCTCGTGCACTGGCCTATTCAAGTGTAAGCAGTGCATCACTGCAAATTAAGAAAAATAAATAGTAAAAGGTGTTGCAAATGCAGCTTTCTTGCCCCTTTTTAATTTTGCTGAGTAAATAGCTTTTAAAAGTTTTTAAAATAAATAGCTGTAATTTTCATTTTATTGTGAATTATTTTCCAAGGCTTTAATTTCTCTCTTTTTTTTTTTTCCTTTTTAGTCCTGAGTTTTTCATTTCAGCTTGAAGAACACAAAACTTCTAATATTTCCACAGCTGTGCTCACAGCCTGGCACAAATCATTAGCAGTGGCTCTGCAGTTCCTTGAAATTTTTAATTTCTTTTTCTTCCTTCTGAAAAAACTATCTATGGTTTTGCTCAGAAATTCTTAGAGCTTAAAACCTGCTTGTGTTTAGGAGAACAGCGTTGATATAACTGGGTGTTTCAGATTCATTTTTATTTTTCCCTTCTGATTTATTTCTATTTTTTTCCTGCTTCTTCAGGGTCAAGCACTTTAGAAACTAGTATGCATCAAAACCAGGCCAGACCTTCCACTCCCTTTATACCCAGTCACATCCTTGCTCATCTGCTTGAGGTACTGTACAAAAACATTGGAGAGTTAAGGAAAATCTGAGACGGGCAACACAGCTGTTGTACTCTCTGCAGTCTGTGCATTTTCTCCATCCTCATCCTGGAGAGATCTCCATTTGCCTCTTCTGGCTGAAGGTTTCTCAGTGTGAAGCTCCTTGCTGGAACACAGTGCCTCCTTGCCAGGGTAGCAGCACATGGTCTGATCCCTCAGAACAGGTTAAATAAACAGGAGTGTGTTTGGGTTAATTGTCGCTGGTTCTGCTGCTCTCTATTACTGATCTATCTGGGAGTCTGGCCAAGGAGCAGATGCGATAGACAGCGTCATCACATCCCTCCTCGTCCTCATTGTGTCTGGCTTCATCCCTCTTCTTCTTCTGGCTACCTCCCCCCCCCCCTACTTTTTTTCCCCCTTTGGCTGAGCAAATAGGCCAGATGGCAGTGAGGGGAACAGACAACAAGTGAGCCATGGCATATGGGCAGCCTGTTTAATTTCAGCTCCTGTAGGGAAGTTGCTTGCAGGGAGAGAAGTAACAAAAGCCAGAGAGGAGGAAGAGTGTACCTTGGAGGGGAGAAGCAGGAGGAATGTAAACTTTTTTGGGACGAAGGAGCTTAGCTGAGGGAAGTGATGCACAGAGGACTGAAGCCCTGACGATACTCCTGACACAAAGGAATAAATTGTTTCCAAGTCAGTTTGTGTAGGAAGTCCTGTCAGCTCCATGTGAGCAGGAAAGATAAAGATTCTGTCCTTGAATGAGGAAGAGGATGCATCTCCAGTTTCCATCTCACTGCGTACCCCTAGTCAAACTCACTGCTGTTAGGAAGTGTGACAGGGGAAGATCTCCCAGCTGCAGGAGAGGAGTCACATTGCCCATTGTGGTTTTTATTTGTGCATATGTTTGTGTAGGCATGCACAAATGTGCGTGCCTCCACTTTTTTTAAAGTGATCATGCCATGTATCAACATGAAATCATCTATTGTGGACTTCATTGGAGGAAAAAGCATTACTTTTTAAGTTGTTGCTTTTACAAAACTAATTAGAAACTGATGCATACGAAAATAAAAATTAAAAAAAGACAGCTTAGTGGTGGTTTATTTGCAGCTATTCCCCTCCTCCCCTAATGTTCATTTCATTCTGTTTTGCTTTTTGGGACCAAAATGTCAGCAACAAGCATCTTGCTATCTCTTTATGCAGTCCACGCATTTTGGCTTTCGCTGAGGGAGACCACAGTAGTTCTTAGTTAGTATATGTCTCAGTGGCTTAGGGACAAAATTAGACTTAATTGCACTAAATTGTATTTTTGTGAGGTTTACTCAGTTCATTTTGATGAATCAGGATTTTGGGAGTTGGGGTGAGGGTAGATCTATTTCTCAGAGTTTTTAAAAACATGCTAATTTTGCATCAAAACTGCATTGGAATGGGTTTGCCAGAACTACATTTCCACTACAGTTGTAGAAGAAACTTGAAAAGTTTTATTGCTTTTGATGCTCATTGAGATTTTGGGCTCCTTGGTACCTGCTCCCATCTCTGTTTTGCCATCATCTGGAACAGCAGAGTGGGACCCCAGCTTGGTGTGGATGGGATTCAGCTGAGAGCTGTATGCATGCACTTGGCAGGATAAGGGAACCTCTACAAACCAATTAACTCTGGAAATATCAGACCCTGTTGGCAGAATACAGACTGTCCCCGATCGCAGTTGCACTCTTCTCCTGTACAAAGAACTCTTTATATGACGTGAGTTCTGCAGAGATGTTTTAATTCACTGGAGAGTCTGTAGAGAAATTATTATGCATCGCTGACTTGGTGGAGCAGAATTTTGACTTCCAGGTTGGGCATACCTCCAGTGATTAGTTGTAACATGAAACAGAAACACAAACCTGTGATTTATTGGTGAAATATTTAAGATAGATTGTTAAATTATTAAAACAGCAGAGTTTAAAGTGAGCATGCAAGGAAAAAAAAAAGTCATTCAGATAAGAGCTTTGCTTTCTTGACATTTGAAAAACTTGTGTTTGGACTCACTATATATTTGAAAGAAAAATGCTATTTCAGTATGAAGAAAGCACGTTTTAGAATGAAAGATTTCACCCTTATTATCCCTCAATAAAACTTAACCTTGAATCTTTCTGCACCTGATCTCTGCAGACTGTTTCATTGGTAATGCTATAAATTGTTGCAGCCCTCCATGGTTTCCTACCACTCAGCTACCACATCTTTGGGCACATGCCCAAGCTGGCTGCAGTTTTCTTCTTTCTATGAATGTTAATGGAGAGGCTTTTTTTTCTTACTGTTGATAAATCAGGTGGTGACTTCCCCAGGCTTCCTGCCTGGGGTTTGAATATCACTCCATTTTGTCCTAGCTTTTTTTTATATATATATATTTTTTATGGAGTCTTAATACTACATTTCCAACTATTCTGAGTAAAGGGTTTGTTGAAATTGCTAAGTCCTAGGGAACGTATATTGTTGGTTTTGGTTTCAGTTCACCTAAATTTCTCCAGTTTGATGGAGATTACTAGCTCCCACAGTCATATCTATTCTGAGTATAATATCGACATGACACTTTAAAAGCAAAGTTGATTGGACTTTGACACATCTCCAGTGAAAACACATGGGAAATACACATCAAAATCTGTAGACAGCTTTGAAAAATTCAGCTCTTTCTCTTCATTTACTCCCATTTCAGCACAAAAAAAAGAAGCGTTTTTCAAGTCTGACCTCCTAATGCGAGCTCTCCGTCTTAGGCTCTGCAGCTGAGAAGGAGAAAACTTGCAAGGTTTGACTCTTTCAAAGATGTGGCAGCTGAAAAGGAGATAATTAGGACAGGCAAATCCAAACAGCACTTTTGCAAATTGTACTTATCCTTTCCTTTTTTGTGTGTGTGTCTATATTCTACTTCTCCACCTGCCTTCAAAGGCAGGCTGATAAAAAGGATTTGCTTGGCCTTTTTGTTGCTGGTGCCACATGCATGGGGGGAGGGTGCTGTTTGTATGTGGTGCAGCAAGACAGATGCTGCAGGTGAAATTACCCCAGAGGGGGCAATCCCATCCGGAGGGGGAAGCTCATGGGACTGAAGCCCTTCTTTTTTCTGTTTCTGTTTTGCAGGGCTTGGCTCTGATGTTGGACCAGGTCCTTTATGGCTTTAGATGCGCACGAGTGTTTATGGAGTAATCAACTCTTTCGGTAGTAGCAACTGTCATGTAATGCTTCAGTCTTTTGTAGTAGATTGTGTGTGTGAGAGCTGAAAGCATGGCCAGGAGGGAAGGGGGTTTACTTAAATGTGAAATGCAGGGCTTTTTTCCTTGGTAAGAGCCTCGCTGTGTTCCTTTATGCTTTTCAGCTTGAGGCTGAGAGCGAGCATGCGTATGTGCGAGGGCGTGCTCATGTCTTTGCCCATACAGTTGCTCAAGTGGGAAAAAAACACATTTGTGGTTCACACAGGAGGAATTTCTGATGAAGACAACAGTACTAAGCAGAAAGGCACATCCTGATCTCTGGAAAGTGAGGGGCACACTCAGGCACGCATACTCTCTGGGCTTTGCACAATGCAAGCAAAGTGTTGCCCTTTAATGAACGTAACCTATGGCGGCTGGGATGCAGCCGGCCAGACCCCACCATTAATAAACTGGGAACATTCTTCTCCTTTTTAGTCCCTTTCAATGCCAGCCCTGTGGTTTGATCTCCCTTGAATGCTGCTCCCCCTCATTTGGGGCTCCAATTCTGAGAAGATTTGGT
This sequence comes from Cyrtonyx montezumae, assembly GCF_038088225.1. Classification (NCBI taxonomy): domain Eukaryota; kingdom Metazoa; phylum Chordata; class Aves; order Galliformes; family Odontophoridae; genus Cyrtonyx; species Cyrtonyx montezumae. The sequence goes on from NW_027072047.1 coordinate 710,043, forward strand.
GCATTGTTTGAGGTCGCAGGATGTCGGATTGATTTCGAAGCTTTTGTATTGACTCCGGGCTCCTGAATGAAGCTGTCATGTGTGTCTGTGGTTGGCTAGCAGGCTGTCCGGCTGCAAGCTGTGCCTTCCTTTGTTGTTTAGGCCTCATTGAGCTGAGGGAAGAGGCTCATTTCAGGGTGATTTACCACCACCCAAACACCAGCTGTCTGTTGTACTCCTGCTTGCCTCCACCTTGGATTCAGTTCCCCCCTTCTCCTCTCCCACTCTACAGTGTCCCTCTGTGGGCACTTGGGCATGATTTCCTCAAGATTTGTACCCCACCCCAGCACAACAACATAAAAACTATATATAAATACTGATTATGTCGCTCATTTAAATGATTTTTAAGCTCCTTCTGCCCCTCTTTGTTTTATTTTTTTTTTATTCCTAGGGTTCAGTTGTTTTGGTGCTATACAGTTTTTTTTTCTTGGTCAAAAAATGAACTGTGTCTGTAGGAAAAAATACATAATAAAACCACCATGTTCTCCAGTACTTTTTACTTAGTGGACCAAAATAGTGCAAAATGGTAGAGGTTTCAATTAAAAGTATTTGTGAGTCTCAGCATCGTGGCAACAGGTTGAGTTCACCTTTCTTCTGTGGGACACCAGGCAAGGTGGCTTCAGAGGTGCTTTCCTGTGCTGGAAATGGTGGGGTATTTGAGAAGATGGAGCAAGAGTTAGAGAAGAACAGCATCCCCTACCTGCACACTCACTCCTGAGCAGAGTATTGCAAAGCAGGAGAGATGGGGAGAGCATAAAATATTTGAAAGCCAAGGTCAGATATAGCCAGTGGGATCTTCCAAGGAGAAGTGGAATTTGTCCCCAGGGCTAAACCCCAACCTAGGGTTCTATCAGGGAAGCATGAAGCAAAGTAGTGTGTGTGTCTGACCCTGTCTGGTGAAGGGACAGAGGACCTGAGCTTTCAAAGGAGGTGCTGTGCGAGTTAGACGTTGGTGGCTGCTGGCACCCTCTTGCTTTTGTCAGTGTTCATAGCTTTGTTGCTCAGAGGTCTCTGGAAGTGTGAAGGAAAGACTGTGCCAGTGCCTTGGGGGTAATGGCATTGCCAGTATTTTCAATGGCTGCTGCTCAAACACGAGGAAAGCTGATGTGAGTTAAGTAGATCAGCACCTAGAAAGATGTACTGGTGGCTGCATGGCGAGTGGAATGAAGCTGCTGACCCAGACCACCCCTTGTGCAGCTGTCTCTGGCCACAGGCTTGGAAGAACAGGAGGAAGACCCTATCACAGCTTGCATAACCCTGGTGTGTATAAAAACCTACTTTGAGTCACTGCCACCTCTCTGAAGGGTCAGCTTTGGGTATTTGTCTCATAGGCTGAGGAGCCTATGAGCCACTGAATGAAACTGAGTTAATCATCTGGGGACAACAGAATGTCTGTATGGAACTCAGTGTCCAAATTTTGCTTCTCATTTATTGCCCCCCCCCCGCTTCAATGAGACTTCAGAATCCTCTCATGAATCCCAGCCAGCTCTCCCCTAGCACAGAGCCTGGCAGTTCTGCAGAGGCCTGCCAATGCCATGTGCGTCATGTCTGACTCTTCTAAATGGGGCTGGCAGCTCTGAGCATGGTAGCGATGCTGGTGTTTGCCACAGCCTCGGGGGCAGCCCTGGTAGCAGGGATTTGTGTGCACTCTGGATCTGCTGGGGTGAAGCAAATTGTGACTGGCCCTCATTTGACTTCTGGGTGACATGGTTCAGTGTTTCTTGACCACACATTTCTAAAACTAGTGACTGATCACCCGTGAAACTGAGATAATTATGCCTGTTATAATTATCACTATTTCTCTCTTTTTTTTTTTCTCTTTCCTGCAAACTTTGACCAACTGCCAGAGCTTGTGGTGTGATGAAGTTGGAGAACCCAGTGAGACTCACAAGTGGCAGGGATACAACATGTAGAATAATGAGACACTTTTGCTTTCCTATTCTGTTCTCACTAAGGAACCTTCTTTGTCCTTGCCTTGAGAGAGGGAAGACTGGTGATATGTGGGAACCAGCAGAAGTCACAGCAAACTCTTCCACTGGAAATGATTTTACCTACCTGTTTCTAAGCCACTGCATCACATCAAGGGCAAGAAGCATAGGAACACATAATAGCAATACATCTGTGAGTTTTCAAGACCATACTGCTCCTCCCCAAACCTGTTATTAAAAGCCTATGAAACACAGAATGAGGTTCTGTAAATTAAGAGTGAATGTATGTAGCACCATCAAGATAAAGATCTTTTCCTTCCCCTGCAAACATCAGGAATGCAGGACTGCCCTGCTGGATGGAGCAGAGAGGGACAGATTAAGAGGCAACAATCATGGCAGGATAGCCCTGGCGAGGTGTTTTAATTTCTTAACAAACTCCTTGGGCACTACAAACTGTAAAACAACACAGAAATAAACAAACAAAAACTTGCTGACCCTTAGCACCCTGGAGGGCTCTGTTTCAGATTGCTGAATAAAAGCTGAAGTTTCATATGCATGTTTAATATAACACAAGGCACGTGCTGCGGCAAGCATGCTTTCTTCTAATCTGGTTCCAGACAGAAGCATCCAAACAGAAGCCCCTTTCCCTATCCCCACTGAACTGCCTGGTGTATGTGAGGAAACCCCTGAATGACAAGGCCTCCATCTGCTCTTAAACGGAGTTGCGACTGGCTGCAAATGTTGTCCATATGCTTTTTTTTTCTCCTTTGCCTTTCAACTTAGCTGCCTAATGTTAGACACCTATTCCCCCAAACTAAATATCATAAAGATATGTCCATAAAGAAGTTTCCTAAAGTTTTCAAAAGTTCATAAAGAGCTTTCCTAAAAAGGTGAAGGTAGTAGCTAGTTGAGGTGGTGCCCATTAAGAGAGGTACATCAGCAGTTGGAGAAGGAAGGAGATGAAATTATTCAACTGGTGTACTGTTTCTCTCTACTTTTTTAAAGGAATGGAATAGCCTCTGAATTTTTGCACTATTCAGGAAAAAAAAATGCAATCAAGTTTTGGGTTAATATCTTCCCTCTGTTCTTGATTGTCCAAGTGATTATGATTCCACATCATTTCTGTGATACTTCCTGCCTTACAGAAGAACACTGACATAGCTTATTATGAGGTTGTTCATCCAAGACTGTATTCTAGAGAACCAGAGAAGGAACTAAAAATAGAAGTTTTTCTTTGCTTTGTGGTGTTTAAAGTGTTGTAGCTTGTTATAATGACTTTTTGAGAGCGCTGAAATAAGGTGAACAACTGCAGGTGATGTACAGATCAGGTTGCCTGAACATAGGTGTATTACTGCTATAGACATCCTGAGTTGTCTTAACCACCTGTTAGGAAAGACAGGTTATCTCCTAGGCCTTCTTGTATCTCTAGCTTGCCTTATGTACTTCTGGTGTCTAGAAGGGCTCCTTTGCTTAGGAATATGGTCATCTCCCTGTTCTTCGTGCTCTCATTTCCAACATAATAACATAATGCAATTAGTTTACTGTTTACTTTAATCATTTCTTTCCGAGGAATACTTTTTGAATTTAAGATACTACCGATTATTGAAGTTGTCAGTATGACCTTTTCAGTGTCCCCTGTTCCAGTGTCTCTTTCGAAGAGAGAAGGTGGAAGGATAATTTTTGCACATTATTGGGTCTTTCTGAGACTGGTGAGATGCTGGGGTCACCAAGCAAGACCTTAGCACACCTGGCAGCTTGAAAGCTCTCCCAAGGTGACCTGAAGTTTATTCGCCTGTTTGTAATTCTTGCCACCAAGGGTCAGCTCTCTGCTGTGCCCTGACAGTGAGCAATGGCTGCAATTCCTTTTAATCATGCCCTTTCTCTTCCTCGTCATTTAGTGAAGAGCACTTCCACTTGGCTAAACTCATCAGCTGCTCTAATGTTGTGGTATTCCTTTCAAATAAATATTTCCAGATGAAATCTTATAATTCTCCTTGGCTACATATGAGCAGATTTTCCCTCACGTGCCTAGCCGATGCTGACAAGTATTTGTTTTCCAGACATTGAAATTTTTTTTAGAAAAAAAAAAAAAAGGTCAAAGAGTGAGTCTATGAGAAAACATGTAAATATTATGTGTTCGTAGGATATCAATTGTGTTTTTGTTTAAAATTAATCAGCATTGTGACCAAACCTAGAATCCCAGCCCCCTTCCGACATGGGGATTATGAAGATTGGGAGTTTACCAAGTTATTAGGAGCTTGAAAAAAACTTCCATGAAGAACAGAAATGATTCAAATGATCCCTAGAAAAGAATGAGGTTAACATGGGGATGTTGTAGCTTAGTCAGCCTGATGGGTTGTCAGTGAAAAGCATTTGGCTGAACTCAGCAATCTGTAGGCAAAGGGAAGGTGAGGAAGTTGTTCCTCTGGAGATCTCCATTGGACCCAGTGCGCTACTGCTGTTGCAAAGGTAGAGTAGTGCGCTGTGGTGTTGGGTAAGGTTGGTCTGTTGAATTCCTGGCAAGGATTTGTTATTAGTGATATGGACCAGCTGTCCAAATATGGGTAAGTTATGCCTGTAGGCCTGTATTCTGAAGAATCTAGTAATGCTAAATTCAAATTAGCACTAATTTGGCATGATGAATATGAGTGCTGACATAGGAGCTTTACCTCAAGTCACTCCTGGTGGTTGTGCTCCAAGATGATGATGGATTTGTTCCTGTTCATGTATGTGTATGAAAAACATTGGGTTGAAATAGCACTGGGTTGATATAACCTGGTTTTTGATTTGTTCATCTACTCACAGTAATTTTTCCATGTACTGAGGCTTTCCTTTTGCCCCTGTGTGACTTCACTTATGAGGTAATGATGGTCCCTGGAGAGGTCGTCTTAGCATCTTGGGAGCTACTTCTTTATGGAAGAGCATCTCAAAGCAATGAAGGATGAGTCCACAAGTCCCCCTAACAGCCTATCTTTCCCTGTCTCTGGTCACAAGTACAAACAACTTGGTTTCTGATTGTTCAGATTGTTATGGTGTTTTTCTTGCCTTCTCTCTTGTAGGGAAAAGTCATTGGAGATGCCAAGCTGCTCATGAGCTGTGGCTGCAGAAAAGGGAAAAATACTCAAATGAAAGACACAGATCAGGTCAGTCAATATGTACTTCAACTGGAGAAGAAATAGAAGAATGTGTTAATGTTTGATCGATTTTAACTGTGCTGTTACATAGCAGGGTTTCTGGACGCAAATAGAGCCTTTATCATGGACAGCAATGATACTACATTAATGTTTTTGCATTTGTTATTTGTAGAAGATACTTTCAAGCAAGATCAGGGATATATTGCACTAAGAGTTGTTAATGCCCTAGCCGGACTTACTCACATCTGGTTTATTTACTCATGAATTTTGTTTCTTTTTAATAATCCACTCCAGGCAATACTTTTTATAAAGACTATCACACTTCCTTGCTGGCTAAATGCACGCAACCTTTATTCTCTTAACCATAGCTGCCTGGATGTGCAGTCATTACAAAGAAATGTGCCATTTGCTTCATGCTTTTTTTCTTAAGTGATACCATCAGAAGAACATTCCTTATTGAGGTTAGTCATGATAGACATGTGAAAACTTGTTCACAACTGAAAACTGGTGGCCAGGTTTCAATATCCATTACTCAGAATGAATGGCCCCTTTATTCTAAAATTGGTCAAATTGACGTCAGTGGGACTACTTGTAGGATCCAGCAACTTCAGGCAAGGAGGACTGTGCTCTGAATGGCAGTCAGAAGATGGTCTATTGCTACCATTTTGCACTTATTTTGACTAGCTGAGTTTGTCCCTGCAGAAATTTTTGGTTGATTTTGCCTTCTGTCTTTCCAACCAAAGAGATGTCTGGATCTAAAGATCATATGTCCAAAGATGAAATGGAATTTGGCTTGAACAGAAACGTTTTATAGATGGTGGGTTATTCAGTACTCACCGCAGTAGAGAGAAGCTGTTGATCTGAAATATCAAATAACTGGCTGATTGCTCTCTAGTGCAGCTTGTGAAGACCTATGTTCAGGTGTACATCTGAAGCAGATTCAGTGCGCAGAAAAGGTCTGGGAGCTACAGAAGAACTGTTTGTGGGAGAAGGGTTGAGTTCTCAAGAGGATAAATTACTTTCATTTTCAACATACCCATTCATCATCCTAATAAATAACAATATTTTAGAGCTTTACAGAGAAAATCTGAGAACTGATCTGTCTGTGCTGTGGTGGGCTGTGTTGGGAGGTATATCATTCACACTTACAAATGCTTTGTAGGATTAAGTCTGTTTTTTCTAATATTCTTAAATAAAAAAATAATTGTCCTGCACTGTACTGTCAGTCTGTGACTGGGACAAGGGTTTTCATGACTTCTATTTGAAGAATAACTTCCCATTCTCTCAAATACAAGCTTAATTTTCTCATGTTGAAGTTCTATCACATCAAGAGAAAATATAAATGAAATGCTTTTTAGTGAATTTTAGCCTTGGATTTTGATGTACACAAGAGGCTCTTGATTTACAAGTATGGAGCAGGGTCCAAAGACCTCTTGCGGTGGAGATTAAAAATGGAGAGGGAATATCTTGATTACAGGGGAGAGGTTCACAAAATACCAACTCTAACAAACTCTGTGTGTTGGACCTAAAACTAACAGATCATGATACTTTAGAAATAAAGAGTGCAATAGTTCTTGTAAGGATGAAAGCAACCTCAGTCTCTTAAATGAGACAACAATAAATTAGTCCTTACCTAATTTATGAAACCAAATTTTTGGTGTCTAGTGCTGCGTTGAGCGCCTCAGGATTTCTTTCCTTTTATTTCTACCTTTTTTCTTTCTTTATCAGCATCAACTTTTGGGTGAGCACTTGATTCAATCTGGAAAGTGCATCTGTTGTGCCACTGTCAGGATGCTGTCAGGATATCAGGGGACAGAAGGTAGATAGGGAAGAAGTTCATTCAGGAGAGTGGGTGGCAGTATGGAACAATTGTCTGTTAATGCAGAACCTCAAGTCAGCTTATAAATTATCTCCTGGGCCTTGAAAGTAAAAACAGACTTCTATGGTGACATCGGCTGGGAAAGGCAAACACTTGCCGACAATTCTAGGCTAATCCTCCAGGACACTAATTGCCAAAAAAACAAGGAAGCATTATTTTAGGAACAGCTTGTTTCACTTTGTGAAGGGGAAAAACACTGCATTGGATTGAGTATTGTTTGCTGAAGTCTTTTCCTCCCTGCCCCCAGTCTCAGATTTTAAAGATGTACCTTCATTATTGATGCTGGGGGCTTTTCTTTTCTTTTTCTCTTTCTCTCTCTCTTTTTTTTTTCCTTTGCATTTTCTATTAAGGCCATTGTAACTGTGAAAATGAAAATGCAATTTGTTTTCATCTGCTTGCATGTGAGCAAATATAGCTATATGTTTTTAATATCATAATCTACATAGAGATCTAGGACACTTACATTCTGGCAGAATTTTTGCAGAAAAACAAAAAAAAAAAACACCAATAATGCTTAAAATATATATGCATGTTTCATAATTTGGATACTTGTGAAATGTCACAAACATGCTACCCCACCATTGAAAATCTCCAGACTGACCTAGATGTGACACCGCTACTGAGGATTTAATGTACTGGTATTTCTCCAATATGTCTGTGGAAGGCAGGACACCTTTACCTCCTCAACCTGAACTCTGCTTTCCTGGGTCTGACATCCAAAGGTCTCTGTCTCTGTGGAGTTTTCCATGATGCATATCATCACCGGATTAATCCTGACCCTCTGTTGAGTGCAGAGGTCTAAACAGACTGTCATGGGGATGAGACTTTATAACAGTCACAAAGAGACCAGCTTTCATGTTAAATTTTCACAAGAGCAGGAGAGGGACCCGTGGTCTATATTTGATGGCCTCCCAGACTAAATCAAACCTACATGCTGAGTGGAAAGGATAAGCAGTGCAAGTTAATTCACACAAAGCCTTTGATTATTTCCAAGGAAATACAGGTAGGTACACTTGCCATCCCCCATCTTCTTTCTGTGCCATGGATGGTCTAGAAGCTTTGGGTTGGTAGAGTGGGTTGACTGAAAGTAGCCTCAAAATAGAGTCATTTCTTGGCAGTAAAGCCTCGGAGTCCCTGGCTGCCGCCGTCAACATTTCTAGTTGTTTGTGTGCTTTGTGGGAGTGAAACTCATCTGTGTTTCAAGGCCAAGACTAAATCTCTGCACCACAAACATCCTACAGTAATTGTAAGGTTCATATAAGCTCTTCAGGGTGAATATTAGTTAACCAGTAATTTATGCCTCTCTATAAATTATTATACTATTGCTTATTATTTGAGGATCGATATTGCACAAGAATGGCAATCCCAGGTTAGAGTTTCCTTGTGCTAAATGTTATATTAACATAAAGCAAGAAAAATGGTTCCTGTTGAGTGATTTCAGCTGTTTCATACATTCTGAGTAAGAAAAACGTCATCTAAAAACAGGGGAAAATTGTGTGGGTTGACAAATAGCATGTGTATTAAGAATATGCATAAGGTTGAGAACCAGAAGTAGCAAAGAGCTCCTCACTCTCCATAAATACAGCTCTGCCTGTGGGGTTTCGATTTGTTTTTCTCTGCTTCACCCAAAAGGTAGTCTGCTCATCTTAACTCTTAGCCTTTGATTTTTTATTTTATTTTCATCTTTCCTGGTGGCTCATGTGAGTTCAAGTGTTACTCAAAACTCAGGTCCTCCATGTCCTTCCATGCATTTATTTTCAGTTTTAATACAACAAATGTATGCCTCCTCTGGAAAAGGTATCCATGCTGCGAAGTAATTATTTAGTGAATGGTAGATCCAGTTCATGTTGGCAAGGATCAGATTAATCATTATTAATCATGACCTCTCTGACAGTAACCTCATCCCTTGCCAGAGTGCAGTTCTTTATTAAGAAGTAATAGCTATTAAGGGATGGTTGAGCTACTGCTCTCATTGCACCAGCACAGGGCTGAGGACTTCTGACAGGAGGCAGAGGAACTCGGTTCAAGATCAAAAATAGACACATGTGGTCCACATTCCAGAAATGAAATAGACAGTTTCCCCTGTGGGCTTCTTCAGCCTTGTCTAAGTGTCCTCTCTACTGCAAAGCCTTCTAAGAGTTTGTTTCCTTCCAAAGGTTGAATTTATGGATGACATAATCTGGTGTGTTTTTTAATTATTTTTATTTTGCTTTGATGATTTATTTTAATTTGGGTAGATCCTAGTGCTACCCAATGTACGTGGAGGCCTGAACCTTACAGTTTATTACGTTAAGATTTTAACATGTAATGTAGTGGCTGCAGCAGCTTTCGGCAGCTGATTAGTGTAGAGATAGCCTTATCTCAACGGGGCTCTGATTATCCCAAGCAGACCCCCAAATCCTCAATATTTTCAAGGGCTTTTGGATTCTTTGAAGAAACATCACACTGTAGAAGGTGAAGAGTGTAGCAAAGTTTACTTTGTGATCAAAAATGTGAAGACTTCTGCTTCTCTCTCCAGGTCACTGGAATATGGATTGCAGGTCTATATGTAGAGAGAGTATGTATGTAGATGTTCATACACATGTATGTATATAGATATGTGCATATACCTTCATACTGATTTTGAAAATGAAGTTCTTCTAACAGTAGACAGTCATTCAACTTCTATTTACTCTGTGTTTCCTAGGCACTACAAATTATATTTAATGATGTAAAGCACTGCTATCAATAGATGTCATCATAATTTCAGCAAAAAAATGTAATGGTTGAGATAGTGTTTTGAAATTAATCATCTTCCCAATTTCCTATTCCCCAAAATTTACCTTATTTTTTAAAATCAGGCAAAATTCTTTAGAAGAGAGGAAAAGAAGTAACATTTTTTATCTTTCTGTCTCTTTGATACCTGGAGGGTAGCAGTGGTGACTTGGAGCAAATCTGCCATATTCTTTTGGTCTCTGCCAAAGCTGTTCTGGAGTAACATTGTTTAATGGCTGGAGGAATTTACTGAAAAGTAAAAATAACAGCAGTGATGGAGAGTCCAGTATAAATTACCGAATAAAACAAAACAAAATTTTAAGTGCTAGGGGATACTGGTAATTTTCCACCTTAAAAAAAAAAAAAAAAAAAAAAAAAACCAACAACACGGGTTGATTAATGGAAGGAGAGTAGGGTAAAAAGTATAAAAAGTATACAAATAAACCCACTTCTTAAAATAGCTGACTGGCCTGACCTGAACTGTGTTGGAGCTAAGTTCCTTTGGCAGTAGGTGCTGTAATGTCTGTTGAGGGCATAGTAGAGGGCTGAGACCAGATTTTGGGGAATCTGCCTTTGCTTCATCTGCCTTGCATTCTTCCACTTGTCAGCGAGAAATGCACTGAAGCATGAAATGAGGGAGTGCAAAGGCTTCTGCAGCTACACTCCATCTGAGCAAGTCTGGATAACACCCCCATGTTTAATGTTTCTCGCTGCTGAAAGAAATCAGACCAATAAAAATAAACTAAAGCATTGGCTAACTGTTGGAAATACACGGGTGGAAGAAAGCAGAAGGAGAGAACGGAGGAGTGAAAATACTCCTGCATCTGCTGTCTGTAACAGAGATTTAATCTCAGCGTGAAAAATTATTGGACTTTGTATGGGTTATAAAGTGATAAAACAAGAATTAAAATACAAAGAGAGGATATGAATTGTCTGAGGCTCTCCAGCAGTAAAGTACCCTTAAACGTACTTCATTCATTGAATGAAACAAATTAGGTGATCACTTAAGGAATATAGGATGATAGGGAACTTCTGAGATCATCCAGTCCCTTGAGATCTTGAAGAAGAAATTTATGTGTAAAAGTACTGATAAACACATCCCAATTGGCACTGGTACATACTAAAAGCAATTCTTGTAGTTCTGTCATTACCCTCATCCCACCATATGTCTTTTACTTTCCAAAACACTCATTCACATAATTACTGTATCTTGTTCCTGGTACCACATTAGGTGGTTTTTCTTTCACCCCTAGTGATATGAATGTTGGTCTCAGCAAGGTGGAAAGACTGCTTTTCCATTCAGCTTTCACAATTTTCTAGACACTGTCAGTGATGTAACAGGAAACTGTTTCACGTGATGAACCAAAATATAGTAGAAAATTCAAATGGATTATTTTTATTACTTTTATGACTTCAAATCTCTCACTCTCAGTAGTATCTGCTTGGGAATAACAGGTATTTGAATGAGACTCTCCAGCTACCATTTCTCTAGACATCCCCAATTTCCAGAGCAGTTGCCATTTAGAGATTGCTGAATTTAGTACTTAGCACCTGTGTTCCTGGTGGCTGGGGAAGTTTTCTTGTTTCATAAATCCATTATGTGAACTGGAATTAGTTGATAAATGGAAGTTGGATGGATAGGTCCTTATTCTTCAGATTTATGTAAGTTTTGGAGGGATGGTGTTATAAAATACTTCCCAATACTGAACTTCCAAACAAAAGAAGTTGAGACTGTAAATGTCCTTTTCAAGTTCAGCTGTAATAGCCCTGGGTTGAAGCAGGTTACACCTCTCTTTGTACAATGCCATTGGCAAGCTGACATTTCTAAATGACCTTTTATAATTACCTATTTCCTTTTCTCACTCATTTTATGAATAGTCTTGTACTCAGTTCAAGAGTTTCCCACCTCATGGTCTCCTCTTACAGTTCATATCCATTTCAAAATGGGTTTGGCTTCCTGTAAAGTGTAGCACAGTGTAGACTGAAGTTCAAAAGAACCTCTCCTTTCTACAGGAAAGGAGAGGGAAGGACAAAAAAAAAAAAAAAAAGCTCATAGTGCACTTTTACAGGAAAGGATCCAGAAATGGCAACCAGCAAATTGCGTTGTTTTTTTTTCTCCTTCTGAGGCAGTTCTGAATGCATGCTCTAACACAATGTCTTGCCCCTGCTTGAGGTGTAAAACATAGGGCTCTGACCTTTTCCATTAAGTGATGATCCCATGTCATTTTCCCTCCTGAGTTGGAGTATGCAAATTCTTGTGATGAGGTTTTGTTCAGGTTCTAAATCAAGAAATGTATTTTCCAACTTGACCCTGTACCTTCAGTGAGATACGTTATTCTTTACTTCCTGTCCTAAATTGTGGACTGCATTGATGGGTCCTCATTCCACCTAGGAGGTAGTGTTGTTTCACTGATGGTTGAAGGAAAGCTGTACAGTTTTGAAAAGCAATTTGAGAGCCCTCTGAATGAAGTACTTCACACATGAAAAATATTGGTGTTATCAATTGTCATCGTCACCTTCAAATCCTGGAATTTGAAAGGGGTCATTTATACTTGTCAAACTCAAACATGCAGGAGTGTGCTAAAAGAGAACTAAAGGAGCTGAGGAAAATGCTGTTTCATGTCATTTCAGGCTTGCAATCTGAGAGAGAATTAATAACTGTTTTGTTGCCGTCATCGATCCCTCTCTATGCAGACAGAGTGGGAGAGTCAGAAATGAGAAACTGTGCTGTTAAACCTCTCCAAGTGTTCTTAGCTATGCCTCCTGTTAGGAGCTAAAAGGATATACAATCAGGGCACAGAAAACATATAGGTGAATGTGGAAAAGGTATAGGTGAAGATGTGGATGACCATCTTTTCACATTGCACTCTGAAAACACGCTTAGCAGATGCTAACACATGAAGACACCATGGTGGGGTCAGTGCAAGTCAGTCATCTTTTAGCTGACAGATGTCATGTGAGTCCAGATCTCATCGTCTTGGAGGCTCATGCAAACTGAACGGCCTGCTCAGAGCTGCTGGGTGCTGTGAGATGCAAGAAAAATGCAAAAGCTTGGTGTCAGGTGGTAGATAGCAGAAGGAGAGAAGGACCTGTCATGGCTTCGTCTTTGTGCAGAACTTCACACTTGGCATGGGCACAAAATGTTACCCAAGCAGATTTGTGTCAGTTTGCACCCACTTCTTTACTTACATTGTATTGGATTCAGTGTCAAGATGAAACTGAGGTCCTAAATCTCAGCAAGTCAGCTCTCTGGAATCATGCCCAGTATCATAGTTCTGTATTCAGCAAATATTATTTGTTACATTGTTTATTCACAAAAAAGTATGCCCATTTGAGTTACTTTCCTAGCAGCTCAGGAGAGGATTTTCCCAAGTTTCTCATGGGAAGAAGTTTTGCTGTTGAGTTGACTGTGCTGATAGGAATATTTCTTGTATTACTCCTCCTAAAACAGTCTTTCATTGGTTATATACTTAAACTTTTCGTTATATTTCATTTAGTGAGTTTCTTTTCTGAGCATACAATTCTGGATTGGTGACAGAGCACAGCAGCTTAATGTGCACATATAGTTTGGGTTTAGAGCTTGGCTTTCAACATTTTAGCTTGCCTAGGCCAAATTAAATGAAGAGAAATTGTCTTGGGATGCAAATAAAATATATAATATAGTTAATGTATATATCAGTGAATATACCTGTGTGTGTGTGTAATACACATTTACATACGTGTATGTGAATGTATACACACACATATACATAATTTATATATTACAACATAAATATATTTGTATATATAATGTGTATTTTACATATATATGCTATATATATACTAGAGGGAAACAAAAACCTAAAACTAGTGAGATATTTGACCTTGTTTTTGTGAAATACTACCCAAATACATATTGCAAAACTAATTAAAAACATACTGCAAATTATTTTAACATTTTTTGCAAACTTTTTGAGATGCTGAAAATTACAAAATTTGTCAGCACCGCATGAGTATTCTGGATATTTCTTCTGCAATGAATATGTTAATTTATTTTATGAAATAACACAAGCCCAACTTTGTTATCTATATAAAAGCACTTACACATAATAACAAAAAATACATGTCTTCACAGGTACACACGTGTAGGTGGATTGAAAGATAATTATTGGTAATCAATAAATTTTACTTGCCAAGAGGCACAAGTGCACGCAGTGCACAATAGACACAGGTTTCAGTTTGACTGGGGCAGGCACAAGGGTTAGCCATTCACTATGCCCTCCCCTCTATAGCATTCCGTTGTCACCTATGCAGTCCACATGCAAGTTACCATGCTCTGTGTCTCTTGGTTCAGCTTACTCTACAGAAATGCTTCTTCAGTCCATCTGCCATGGCTTCCGACACAGCCAGCCATTATTTTAATTCCTGTAGTACCTCATCTCTCTCTGTAGATCAGGGATAGTAGAGTGAGTATCCTTCATGTTAAAGACAGGAGAGTACCCAGAAATTAGAGTAGTATGAGGCTTGTATAAGATAGGTTAATACTGGCTTGTATCATAGTGTTCCTAATAGCATCTCAACACAGGAAAGTTTTATTCTTATTTTATTATTTATTTATTTAACGATATATCATTATGGTCTAAATGGTCTAGACAAAAATCTGACCTGAATAGTATGTGGGGTATGCTATATGATTTGCAGGAGTTAATCCTCCTGCGAGTGGTCCCAGCCTGGAGAAAGCGTTCACAGCTGGGCTATGAACCCTCAAAACCAGTCAACATAACCTTAACTAACACAACATTACAAAGGTAGTGTAATGGGATTGTTCTGCTATGGCTCATCAACACATTTTAAGTGTCATCAGTTTAGTCTACAACTGGAGGCTGTAATGTGCAAAACCATTTCAAGAACTGTATATTGCATACAGGAATTATCGAATATTAATGGCTTTTCTTTTGTTGGAGAGAAACAAAAGGAGAGGGAAATGAAAAGCCACAGGAAACTATCCTTCTTCTTAAAGTATGTAAGCATTTTTGGAGGAGAGCAGAATCAGTCTGACAGATGAATATTGGTGTAGGTGACCAGGAAATCAGCTCTCATTCACCATTGCTGATCTACTCTACAAACTTAGCTAAGTTATTTCACTTTAATTTTCCCTCTCTGAGTCTTATCTGTTCAAAGAAGTGAGTTATGTGACAGGGGAGTTATTTCAGTCTGTTGTTGTAGTGGCTTAATCTCTACCTGCAATGCAGTGAGCAAACAGGGAAAAGCTGTGAGGGATGAGGCTTCACATTTTGTCATTCCAAAGACAGCCATTGTGAATATTTTAGTAATTGACATCAAGCCCTTTGCAAAAAGCTCAAATGTTATGGAACTGAGAGCAAAGTGTGATTGCTGTACTCCAAAGATGGGGCCAAGAAAGTTGATAAAATTAACTATTGCAACTCAGCAACCTTCTCATTGCATGCTGGGCAGCCTGATGGTTTACTTAACATAGTGTAAAACATATCATGATGAGATTATGTAAGAGTTTCTGTTTTGGTGCAGATAGTTGCGTTGTCTATAGGTGCTATGGACTGAGAATTCAGTAATTTGCCTAAGGCTGTGGAGTATCTGTGTCAACAGGATGACAAGAAAATGCAAGACACTTATGGACTCTGAGCTCCCATGCACTGAAAGATGAGAGCTGCTGTAGGTACCTTTGTAGGGCGCTCCTACGATCTGACTCTATATGAGCTGATTCATGTGTGAAGCTTCCATACCTCCCTCCACTGTTTTAGGAGACGAAGGCTCTGAGTTGAACCACAGCTATATTCATAAGGAAGTCGACTGAAGTCTCTCTCAGCAACCTCCTTAGAGGTCAGCGGTTGTACCTGGAAAACAAGAGAATGAGTTGTGATGAATAACAGCCTGCAAAAGCTTTTATATTCTCTTTTTATCATTATCAAATCATGCTGAAGAGGCTGCAGGGTGACAAAACTCTCAAGCTTCATTTTCGTGAATCTGCTAGGATGAAGACAGGGCATTTCAAAATCAATACTGAAGATTGTATTCCGAAGAGCAAATGGGAGAGTCATTATAAGCTGCTTTGCTTCTCATCTCTAATTCCCCATATTCATAACTTAAGCCCTGTCATTTGGATTTATCCTCTGTGGCCTGCAGTGACACCAGGAAAAGTCCTTCTTTTTAATTCTATGGCAAAAAAAAAAAAAATAATAATAACAACACTGCAGGGTAGGATCATATCCCCACAGAAGTTTTAGGGCTTAAACGTTTCATCAGATTTTGCTGCACTCTCCCCCTCCTGTTTGTCACCCTTCTCTCTCCTCTGCTGTTATACATCAATCATCCTCTTTCCTTGGGGCTAGAATACAAGCAGCGTAATCCCAGAGTGAAAGGCTACCGATACAACCAATCCTGCCTGTGATTATTGCTCTGTTCTGCTAGATGCCATCAGTAGATCTAATGACAAGCTTTTGCTGATTGGCACGTTTCAACTACAGTGAAGAAAGCAATAGGGATGCTAAACTAAGAATCCAGTTTTCTGGTCATTGGGTGACTGGTTGTAACTCTGCTTCTATTTTAGGTGGCTTTGTAAACTTCTCTTGCCTTTATTACTTCTCAGTTTGTGTTATCATGGCACTTACAGCATCGTAAATGCAATTTCTTCAAACAGTAATATTTTTAATTGTGACCTGGAAATGAACCTTCGATCTGACTCAACCAGTTCAGCTGAACTTTTCATAATTCATAAAGGACTGTTATTCAGCTAACTAGTGACTTTGAAATAAGGAAGGCTTCCTATTTTTTTGGAGAATCTACCCCAAGCTGCCTACAGAAAATATTATTTATTTATTTATCTGTGTGTGTGTGCTTGTGTGTGCATGTGTGTTTGGAACTTGAGAGTGTGATTAGAGGAGGAGGTGATGTTACCTCCAGCAAAGTCCCATAATAACATATACAGGAGAAACTGATGAACAACAGTTGACTTCTGGCAAGCCCAGGCAGTGGCAGCTTGTTCCAGCGGCACCATCTCTGTGCTCCTGTATTTACTGAACTGGACTCAAGATCACATGAATTTCTTCTGGCAAGTTTGGGAATGAACTCTGGTGGGAACCCAGTACTTTCTGTCATCTGTTAAGCCCTTATTAAACCCAACCATTACTTTTCCTAACTCCCCTCTGGACTTAGAATTACACTGTACTGAATATTGCACATGTGAGTAAGAGCTTAAGGTCTCACTCACTTGGGTGGTCCCATTAAAAAAGACCAGGTTTGCTGTCTTGGCTGCAGAGCCATTCCAAACATTGCTGCTGTTTTTCTTTCCCCAGAATTTCTCACCTGCATTTTTTTTTCCATGCTTGATCTATTAATATGTGTTTTAACCAGTTAACTTTGGAAACAAAATATTAACTGCACAGGAGGCAGCTATTCTGAAGGTTCATAAAATATGTATCGGAGCTGGGAATATAAAATGCTCCCATTTTGTAGCAGACAAAATGGATAAAGTGCTGAGTGAAAATTGAGAGGGACCCAAGTCAAACCTTCGAAAATCTCTGCCAGTTCCAATGTGCTGTATTTATTTTGACTCAGAGGGCTCAATCCGGTCCAGATGAGGTCATTTGGTTGGGAGCACACTTGTTCATGCAGACCCGGGAGGGAGGGAAGCGTGCAAGATGCCTCGGCCCTGAGGTGTTGAGCTGCCAGGCAGCAGCAGTGGGAGCAGGGCTGGCAGCCCAGCTACGTGTTGATCCTGGCATCAGAGCATAACTTAGGGGTGGAGGTATACTAATGTTTAAGTTCATTTCTTTCAAGACAGGAGGGACTGTGCAGCTTTTGTATCCTCAGCTGTTTGCTGGGTAGGATAAGTGGAGGCTATGCCTTAGGTGCTCCAAGAATTTGGGGGCAGGGGAATATACCTAGGAGGGGTGGCTTGTAGTTACTCTTTCATACGACTCCATGTGGCAGAGAGCCTGTTATTTCATATGCACGTCTTTCAGCTTGCTGTCTTTAACCTTTGCCCTCTCAGCACCTGATACCTGCTCAGCACCATTTTCTTTTCCCCTCCCTCTGCTCCTACCTGTTCCCTCACTCGTCTCATCAAGAAGATTAATAGCTTGGACATTTGTCTCTATGAAATCTCACTTTTCTCTCCTGGAGCTCTATCTTCTTCACTCAATGCTCCATCCCAGCAGGTGGGAAAAGCTTCTTCACCCTCCATGAGAAGCCCCATCCTCGCTAGCCCCTTCGCCTCCCTGCCAGCAGCGTGTTTGCCAACACTTTGCACGAGGAAGCCGCCTCTATAAAAATAAACCGTGTTGAAATCTGAGAGACAGAAAGCACGCCAACCTCACACTTCATTATTGGTAATGGCAACCTATTTGATTTCCATTTGCAAGCAGTAGCCTGCATATGTTCCTCACCATGTAGCCCTTCTCCCTGCCCTGTTTTCTGCACAATTTTCAGGTTCCCTGTGTATGTTGCTTGGTCTGCTTTGTGTTTTATTTGCTCTGAACTGCAGACACCCTGTGCTGAAGGGGGGGGGAGGAGCGGGTTGCCTACTTCACAATTAAAATATGGAAAAAGCCTGTTAAGTCGCTGAGTTAATTGCCTGGTTACTCGCTGCCAACACTAGGTTGCCATCTGCAATGGGCCCGACACTCTCCTCCAACCAGCTTTTCCTCAGTAACATTTTGCTCTTCACAGCCTGTTTTATTGCTGATTTGCACCAGAAACAGAGCTGTATTTCCTTTTCTTACCCTGAAGAGCACTGCCACATGGGCACTGCTTGGGGCCAGCTGGCGGCACAGGCACTGCACTCCTTCACCTTGAATGCTGCCTGGGATGAGTATTTAGGATGAAACTGTGGTTTTCATGTCTCTAATGGGTGGGGGAAGGAAGAAACAACAAAAAGCAATGATGGTGCAAGAAAACAAGCTTTAAATCAGCAAGGTGAGTGCTGCACTGCTGCCTGTGTCTTGTTCCCACTGCAGGATGGGATGTGGCTCTGTCTGGGTCCTGAAAGGTGCTGCGGCCATGGGGCCCAGAGAGGGCTGTAAGAGGGGATACACACATGAGGCCAGAGAGGAGCTGCCTGTATTGACTTTCACTCGATTTACTGGAGCAATTGAGTTTGTCAGGGAAATGCGAGACGGGCTCAATCAGCTGTCACACTGAGACACTCCTGTCACTACTGTCAATAGCTTCGAGTTTCTGATCCTTTCTCAGATTAGCTCTGTGCCAGAACATCAAATGAAAAGCTGTTTGGGGCATGGGAAGGAGAGAAAGTCTAAGCAGTTACCTAGGAATCGGTTTACAGACTTCAAAGTGCTGTCAGGTTTATTCTGATGGCATATAGCACTGCGCATGGAGCAATAATGTGCTCAGAGTGTAATTTAGACTTTCATCTTCAGTCCCAAGTTCACTCGAGACTGTGAAGCAGAAATGGGGGGAAGAATAGAGGCATCTTTCCCAGTGCTCCCAAATGGCGTGCAAATGACCTTCTTCCCCTGGAAGAGCTGCACTTTAACTTGCTAGAATAAGTCTCTTTTCTTATCTTAGCTTTCAGCCAGAAGAACTCTTCTACCTTTGTCGTGGCATTGAAATGAAACTATTTCTTGTGGTGTTGGGGCACAAAAGGAATGCTTTTGACAATAGGACAGGAGGGAAAAGAAAGGGAACATGTTTGTTGTACAGAAATGAGAAAAAGGAGCAGGGGGCTATGTTGTCCAGCCAATCTGAGCAGCTTTCTGGCATTGTTGAGCCTTGAGTGTGTGTTTGTTCTTTTTTGCTTGTTTGTTTGTATTTGTATATTAAGGCAACAGCTCTGTGGACCATTACGATCTTTCAAGACATTTTCCTTGAATATTGGTTGTATCTGGGACAGCCGTTATCAAGAACATTTCATTATAAAGGATGTCACTGTGAATGTCTCTATGGAAAAATAATCAGAAGGTTTTAGAAATGATGATGATGATGATGATAACAACAACAACAACATCAACAACAATAATAATAATAATAAAAACCTCCAGGGATTTAAGGAAGTCTCCTTTCTCTGTTCCAGCTGCAACAGCTTATGGCAAGGTAAAATCACCCATTTACACAGAAGCCAAGAGAGTAATGTTAATCCTATTAGAAAATAATCTACCACCAAAAAATAATAATAAGGGTAGAGAAGGAATCCTTTTGAGACAAATTCGAAGTAATTCCAGGGAGTTACTATTTTCTTCTCAGGGTTGAAATGTTAAATATTTTGCTACCAATACATGAATTATAAAGATTGCTCTTTGCCTTCCACTTTCACAAATAAATTAAGTACAGGAAGAGCTGCATTCTGCCTCGATGCTCATCAGCATTATTGCTGCAGGGTTGTGTCATTTCGAGAATACTCCTTTTTGACCAATGGTGTTTTGGAGTGGGGAGCAGCATCTGTAGAGAGAACTGCCCTATACAGCACTAATGTTGACTTATTTTTTAATTCAATTTTAAGATTTTAGTTTTCTTACCCTTTACCCAGTTCCAGTTTCATGTTGCTTTAAAGCTCCAAGTATTAAATGCTTCACCTTTTCCTCATCCGTTGTCCCAAACATCATACGTTTCCTCCTCCCTGACTGCCCAAAAAAGGGACTGTGTACATGAGTTTTAAAATTCTGTTTTAAAAAGGCAATTCTGTTTGCTACCCTGTGTGGCACAGATGTGAAAGGATTACAGAAAAGCATGGAAAACAACAGAAAGGAAAACAAAAAACAAAAAAGACAACAGTGCATTGTCTTTACAGAGTATTTCTAAGCTACTGCTGGATACATACCTTTCTGTGACCTTTTCCTTAGATTAGAAGCATAGGCAGCCAGTGTGCTTGTATTACACATTCCAGTGTAGAGTCTGACTCACAAGCAAGTTTGGAATGTGTTTGTGTGCACACGTGAGTGTTATCCAAGGGTCTGCAATGCTAGTTTTTGCTCTTTCTCTTCCTTTCATAGTTTCTAAAGGGGGTAGTGATTATTTGTGAGCTTTGTTTATATTCACTGAGTGATGGGAAACCAAATAATTTTTTGTGAATTCAGATATACTTAGGATGTGAGGTGAGATTTTCCAGCCATTTGTGTTTGAAAGCACTCAATGAGTCTGAGTAAAGAGGAAGAAAATGAACATTTTGCTTCTTTCTAGCTGCAAGTGAACTGAAGATTTTCAGCCTGTGGGCCCCTCCAGGACAGTATAGATGCCTATAAAGGGAAAAAATGGGTGAGAAATTAACAACACTGGAGTTGGAAGAAAATAATTAAAGCTATCCTCAGGTTGGATTTGGTCTTTGCTTTACTGAGCCCCTCCAGAGCCTGCTGGCCTTGATAAGAGCCTGATGAAACAGAGCATGCCCACCATCCCCATGACAGGCTTCATGGGAGTGAGGATGGCTCTAATGAAGGCAAGGAGGCACCTCTAATGACTCTTGTTAATTGCCTCCATCCTGGCAGAATGGGACGCAGACAGGGATGCAATCACTCCCTCCGTGCTTGACCTCCCTTGCTTGGGAAGCCAGATGGGCAGATGTTGTCATCAGTGGGGAAACAGGCATGTGTGGCAGCTATGTGTCACCACAGGAAAGGGTTAGTGTCACCAAGCTGAGGCTGGGGACAGCTGGGCAGATGATTTATCTCCCAGTCTAACGATTGTCTTGTCTCTGTCCATCTCTGGGATTCTTGGGGCAGGTACTTCCCTCCTATCGCGTGTTTGTGCAGTGCCTAATTGCAGATGCAAGGGGTAATATAAATAATAAGGTTAAAAGTCGCTCTTCTTGAAGGGAGGTGAAAAGGGAGCGGAAATGGAGCTGCTACTCAGCTTCCTGGCTTTTCCTGCAGTCAAAAAGAGAGTGCAAAGGGTATTGCAGGATATGTCAGAGTATTTAGTCTTGAATGGTTTGCCATCCTGTTTTTATTCCCCTGCAGATATATTTCAAAGAAAGCATTTAGATGGAGATGATGACCTCTGTTATAGCTGAGGTTGCCTGTCTTCCCAGGATAAGTCCCCGGTGCAGTTGTTTGGGCTGCAGCAACATGCAGTGTTTGAGCTGAGGGGTCCCTGGTTGCACATCTGGCACTCACCAAGTTCATTTCAGAGGAGGGCCATTTTCAGTGTGTCACTAAAACCTTGCTGTTCTTTATCACTTTGGAAGGTGGCTTCTTCTGTTTCTCTTTTAGTTTAATCCATAAAATACTCAAACTATTTCAATTAGACCAGGATACAAGAGATAGGAAATTCTGAGATTTGATGTACCCATGTTATGGCAGTCCAGCCATCTTTCCATTAATAGAAATATCTCAGAAAATAAATGTATGGGAAAGCATCAAACAAGCTGTAAGGTGAGGATATTGGTGGATTTGATGGCTTTGCCCTCGTGTGCTATGTAGTTCACAGATAATCCCAGGTCCAAGTGAAGTGCTGCTAGATAAATGCATAGGTTTTCCTTTCTTTTCCTGAGCTTTCAGGTAACAAGCAATGTAGGCTTTTGGGTGAATTTTTCTGTTAGAGTGAATTGTCTACCTGTCTTTTGCCAGATGTTGGTCATTCATTAATTGCCAAAAGAGCAATTTGCTAGCTGCATAGATAGGTTTGGTAGCTTAAGAGGCACACAGTGGCTGAATAGCAGCATCTCAGTACTCTGATTACCCAAATTTTGACTTCAGGTGGGATGTTGTCCCTGATCCAGTACTCATGGCACTTGCTAACACATAATCCTGAAACTTAGAGAATAGCAAATTAGCATTTTTAACCTCCAGCTCCTTCAACATTCTTAATTTGTGTTTCTTCAAGACCTAATACAGTACCATCCCAGTTTAAATTTCTTTCTTAATAGTAATGAAGTGATTTGTTTCGTACTCATTTCCTTATGTACTCAAGATTATACACCAGATTTTTCCCTGCTTAATCAAATCTTTCCTGGTCCACTGAAAACCATATCTGAACTTTCTTAATCTCCATTTTTACCAGGTCACCTTGGAGCTTGTCTCTCACTCAGTTAGCTCATCCAAAAACAGAAGTGATGTAACTTTGTCAGAAACTAGTGTCAGGAGAAAACCAATGGTTATCATGGTAATAGATTATAGTTATTCAAGTAATTTGGACTGTACTGCTATTGAAAATCAAGTTTGCATATACATCTGAACATTTTTGCATACACCAATGAATGTGAATATAAGATGTGAAAATAAAGGGAAATGAATTTAGATTTTTATCTTAAATAGAATAGTTGGCCTTATTATTAATGAGTGCTTTCTCTCCAGTTAGAATTCCCTTCTTCCAGTTTTGTGCTTGCTGCTATGGCAAGGATACTTAAGGCATAGCTTCAGTAAAGATCATATGTCATACTGGAGAGTCCCATTCATTCCTAAAGCACAGTTCTCAGCTGTTTCCTGTTGTATAATGCACTTTTCTCCCTCTCTCACCTCATCTCCATCAATAGTAGTAAACTATCCTGCATCAGCTATCATTTACCCAAAAGAAAAATGTGGCAGAGAACTGTTTCCATTTAGTCTCTGCAAATTCAATGTGTAGCAATGAAAAGCTTTCTTTCTTGCTTTGCCAAAGTTCTCAACTTTGCCAATTCACTTCGGTTTGCTTGAGGATCAACATTTGAATTTTTACCTCCTGCCTACATTACTCACTAAGCACTCAGCTGGATCTAGGAGTGGAAGGATGATGGCTGGTTTGTACAGGCTGAGTTTTGTTTAGGGACCAGCATAGTCAGCTCTTTTGATTCTTTAGAGTGTTATGATCTTCTGTGTTGTCTTTATTTTTATTTTTATCCCTGTTTGGGTTTTCTTTTTTTTTTTATTCCTTTAAGTGTATGCAGTGTCACAAATGAGTGATGAGAATGAAACCGGAAGTTCTCTGAAAGTCAGTAGCCACATAAATAGAATCCATTTTGTATGATTTTGGTGCTAAATCAGTATTTTTAGTTTACCAGATGCACAATCTTCAATTACTTTGACTTTGGTACCCTTAGCAATTCCAATTTTAACTGTGCTGATAGTAGTTTAGAAGTAGGTATGATCCTTAATCCCAGAGTGGGCGCGATTCCTCACTAAGTAACTATCACTTCCATCACTTGTTGGCAGTTGCAACACACTTTCCTTGTAAAAGCTGGATCCTCTTACTAGTTCTATGAGAAACATATTGGCCCATTTCTCCATTTCATTACAACAATCCCAATACCCAGTGTCTAAAAATTAAACTATGAGCTTCTATGCTAAGTGATTCTCATGGCCTCTCCTGCTCTTTTTTGTAGTACATACAAATACATGTGTTCATCACATGACTGCTTTTTCCAGTTAAATAGCACAATTATGTTTTTAATTTTGTTTTTATGTTGAAAATGAGCACTAGGCTCTATGATACTATTTACGGTAGAAATGACCCACAGTTATTAAAATGTTTTCACCCAGTGGCCCCAAATGTTCTTCACTGGCTTAAAGATCAAGCTGAAGTTGGAAGTGAAAGGAAACAAAAAGGTCTTTCATTGTTGCCTGATGGATTCTGAAATGCTAGAAAATAATGGAGTCATATTTTAAAGATTTTATCTCCAGCAGCAAGGCTGGCAAATTATCACTTGATGCAGGCGATGGGAGTGTAGGAACAATAAACTGAAAAATCGGGGAAATTCCATTATATCTGTGACAATTAGCAAAATTGCACATTATTTTTAAAAATCTCTTCAAATAGGTGAACATCTGTCAGGTGCTGCTCTCTATGGAGAGAAAAACTGCGTACATGTCAGTCAGCTCTTGGAAGTATGGGTTGTGCAATCCAAAAATCTGCCTTAGGAAGTCATGCAGAGTGTAAGGAAAAACCCAGCCTGCAAGTCTTGAGCTTCAGTCTTTAAGGAGGTGTTCATACTCTGCATACACCCTGGACAGCCTTTGGTAGATCTGCCCATGTGCTGAGCAGGTAATATCTTAAACAGCAAAGGATGATGGAGCAAAGATAACCAAGTGCTGAGAGGCTTCCCTGATCAGACGGTGACTACTGCAGCAGGAGGCAAGAGAAGGTGGAGGGATGGGGCAGAAGGTTTGTTTGTTCCTTCATGCCTGGAAAACATGCGTGGCTGTCAGGGATGATGTGTTTTCATGACACTCGAGCTGCTTCTCAGACACCATATTTTATCAGGAAGATGTTTGCGTGCTGAGAGACAGTCTCTTCATAGAAAGTCAGCTGAGCATTTCTGCACAAACACTCAGAGGACTTGACTCCTCTGTCCCCCATCCTCCCACACACACACTCCCCCCCTCCCTCCTGAAGAACCTTTTGCCCATATTTCCGTATTTTTATTTTCTTCTGAAGGCTGAGAATTGCCTCTGGAATGCACTTGCTTGCTCTCCTTTTGCAGGCCAGCACTCCCGGTGATGTATTAATTAGTTGGAGCGCTGCACACTAACAAGCAACTGCAGGCTGATCTCGTTAAACATTAATGTGTAACTAGAAAAGCAAGAGCTGTTAGAGATACACCACTCAATGTCATCCTTGTCCAAATGTAAAAACATCAGGGACTGAGCTACTGGTTTCCAGAGGGAGCGAGAAAGGCCAGATGGAGCTGATCCCTTTTACAGCCTCAGCAGGAAACACCTCAACCACAGATGGGCTTCCACATTCCTAGGATCACCTTCGGCATCGATCCCGGCCCTTCACCACCAAGCGGTCTCCTCTCACAGAGATGGATTTGCAAGCTCTCTTTTTGTCATTTTTTTTCTGTGTCTTGTTTCTAGTGGTTAGGCCTGAAAACTAGCCCAGGTCTACTCCTTGCCTGCTCTTTAACCACAAGGCAAAGTTTTCAAACAAGAACGTTTCAAATCGTGTACTTTAACACCAATGAAGCTATCCAAATGAATGGTTGTCTTGATTATTATGGACATTGCTGGATACTTTAGGCAACTCCATTTGTAAATATTGACGTCATCACAATTTTGATTCAGTTGACCCTCAGAAGAACTTGTTAGGGTGACTCTTTGAATTATGAGGCTTGGCTATTACTAGTTAAAATATCTATTTCATGAAAAAGTTTGAGAATGGTTGTTTATTCATTAACTAGCTGGAGACACAAAATGTGGAAGGAGTGGGAACTTTCTGCCCTAGAAGGCCTGCTCCTACCTCTCTTCAAGTATGACAGACTGGCTTTGTGTGAGTGGTTGTTGATAGCACTTGTAACCTTTAATTTACATGGAGAAAAAGGGATGTATGTGTTGTCTTAAGAATTGTACGTGCAAATCAACCACAGAGTTTTGCATGAAGTTTTATGCCCTACTTTGCAAAATGCTACCTGGCATGGCCAGCATACCTTAGGATATATTTCAGGATCTGCTGCAGACAAACCAGCCTTCTAACTTACTTTCTACCTCCACCTTCTCTCTAGCATAATAATATAGACAAACCTGCCAGTACTTTTCCTTACCCTCTGACTGTTTGCATTATGTAACCTGATTGCAATTGATAATTCATTAATCATTTCCTATCATGGTTAATATTTACCTTGCTTGCTACTGTGCAGACGGAGTGATGGGAGGGGCGGGGGCAGGGAGGAAAAAGAGACAGTCAGAGAAGTACAAAATGTATGGGAACAGCAAGTCTTCAGAAACAGACTATTTATTTATTTATTTATTCATTCATTCATTCATCCCTCTTTTATTTATTTTTTCTCCTTTAGGAGAAATGTTTCCACAGTGCTGCCACCAGCAGCCCACTAGGGCTTGTCTTCATTTTCCAAAGCCCAGTGTTCTTTGGTTGTCATTGTAGCAACTTCTGCTCTAGGGAAAAGGGTTTTCCTGTGCTTTCTCTGGACCTGCAAGCACTTGTTTTTGCTGCATGGGGAAGTGAAAGTGAAAGGATTACTGCTACCCACTTGGGATTTTGTTGTGGGGGATTTTTTGGTCTCCTAGCGTGATGCTTCCTCAGTCTGTCTAAAAGCCACCCGGCTTGATTTCCCCCTAATGGCATTGAGACTGGAACTGAAGCTGTCTTTTCTGCCTGGTACCCTTCCTGCCCGTTCTTCAGACATTATGTCACACTGCTCAGGGTGGCTTGCTGACTCCAGCCATTTCCCCTGGGGTGGGAAACCAGGTTCCCTTCCCTGTGGCAGCAGTGCCCACATTTAAGAAGCTGCAGTGCTGAGCTGTGACTGCATTAGTTCTGCTACATTAGAACAGAAGCAGAGAGCTTAATTTAATTCACTGGCCTGTATGTTGACACCTGAGGTACACTAATTCACTGTCACATATTCTCAGTGAAGCCAGGCTCTTTAGTGTTCAGATCTTCTTTTTCCCAAGAGCTGAATCTTGCAAAGCGAACATTCATTTCATAGGAGTGGAGAAAAATACATCCCTGCAAGGATCACCATAGGTCAGGATGACTCACTTTTACCAGTGTCCACAAGGGATGGAAGATCACGTGCCTCTTTTTTTCTTTGTAATGCATAAATTGATCTCCATCCTCTCATTTTATGATTAGCACCATCAATAAAAAAAAGTTGATTCATAGTGACATATAATTGGCCATAAAATATTTATCCACCACAAGCTGTGTTTGGACATAGTTCAAGGGCTCTGAGCCTATCAGATGCATCAGCCTGGTCTGTATTAGCAAGTGCTAGGATTGAGCCATGTAGCAGCACTTGCTTTGCTGCGACTTCCAAGAACCAAACCTTGCCTATGTTGATTGTGCAAGAAAACCCATTAGGCTAAATGAATCCCAAGGGAAAATGTACATACTTCAGTTGAATGTTATCAGGGATAAATTAAGACTATTGATTTTTAATGAGGCTCTTGCCTGAATAAAGAAAACAGAGTTTCTATTCTGTTCCGTGCTGTTGTTTTTCTGCATGTAAATATCACCTGCTTGGACCCTGAGCATTTCTTGAAGGATTAAAAAATATACTCATTTTTCCTCTTCACATTCCTTGTGGTATATGTATGTTCTCTTCAGCACCATTACATAGTGGGATATAATTCCTGTAAATTCCACATCTCCAAGTGTCCATTTTGGAAAAAAAGTGCAAAAAAACAAAATTACAAGCTTCCTATTTTGAGGCTTCTCCTCAAGAGAGTGTCTACTTATAAGGGGTTTCCTCAATTATAATGTGCTTCTAGAGAAATCACTGTTGTATGTGTGGATTGATTTCATTTTCTGAGCTGACCTAGCTGAGATGGTCTTTGCCTTGCAGTTCCATGTTGATAATTTCTATCACCATTCTATCCTCTGAGCTCTCTGATGGGTCTTTTGGAGTTTCTCTGCATCCCCAGCAGGCATGTCTGTGGACCAGCTGGTTGGCGGTGTCATGGCTCTTGAGGAGAAGCTGTTGTGAAGTGATGAGCTCTGTGCTTTGTGTGCGTCACAGCTGATCCCTGAAATGGGATCATGCCAGGTATGCAGAAATACAGTCAGATGCACTGGAGGTAGCTTTTCTCTATAGCATCAGTGCTCCTGGTGATCATAGGAGAAGAGGGAAAGGCAAGCTTCTTTGGCTTGGGTACAAGCCTTGAACAAATCTCAAACAGCAATGCTTTTGAGTTGTTTGTCTCAATTTGTTCGTAAAGAGCAACCATCACATTCACAAGGTGAATTCTGAGGTCTTCATTGTGACCTCTGTTGTAGCAGCTGATTTTAACTTGTCTTCCAGGGGCTGTTTCTCCTCTAGATGCTGCTCAGCAGCAGTTCTTTAAAACCCTTAGATAGCTATCAGTTGGTAATAACCTTTGCTTAATAGCTGGTTGGCTTGGCATTAATCATTGGTATAAATGGCAACATGTGCATAGCCCTGAATCATCATTTTGTGTCTCTGAATGTACTTTGTCATGGGAAGAAAGATGTGTTTTTATTCAGAAATGTTGGCAGAAGCTCTCTGTGCTCTTCTAGCACATGCAGTG
This sequence comes from Cyrtonyx montezumae, assembly GCF_038088225.1. Taxonomy (NCBI): domain Eukaryota; kingdom Metazoa; phylum Chordata; class Aves; order Galliformes; family Odontophoridae; genus Cyrtonyx; species Cyrtonyx montezumae. The sequence continues at coordinate 738,664 of NW_027072047.1, forward strand.
AAGGTCAAGGGACTGAACACAAACAGTGCTAACTCTGAGTCTGAACTTGTACTCTCGAACATTTCTTGAAATGTGCCTCTTGTAAAGGACTCTCTATTTGTTATCCTTGATGTATTTTTGGCATTTTCACTGAAATGACAAACAGTGAACATAACAGTACAGATAGATGGATGGGTCTTCTAGAGTTGGTAGCTTTAATGAGAATTCCTCCCTCCTCCATGTTCTTGCTTTCAGATCTGTGCCTCTTTCTTCTCTTTGTAATCACTTTGATTCCTGCATTTCCCTAACCTGTGGTAGGGAACTGTGATTTTCAAGTTCTTTGTCATTGGTATGCCACCTGTGGCATTTCATTAAAGCACTGAAAGGAAACCTAGAATATATTAATGGGAATTTTACTTTGGAAATTCAAGTAGGGATATTTATTTGGTGTACAGTGTAAGTCATTAAGTAATACAAAAAATGCAAGATGCATCAACTGTATGAAGGCTTTTTATAGGCTTAAGTGTCATGATTTCAAAGCTATGCTTCTTTTTCATGCACACATATTCCTTCCCAGAAAACTCTCCAAAACCTCCACCAACTCTGTCACCATCAGAAAGATAAGGAATGCACTGATGCAGAAACATACCCTAAAAAGGGAAAGGCCAGTATTTCCTTGCAGAGCTTAAGGCCTTTAAACTTACCCATGGACAAGAAGAATCAGTGTCTTTTAAAAACGCTGTGATGTTATATAGCAGACCATTCAATTATGCTAACAGCCGTATATTTTCTATTCAAAACTATGCTGCTTTGTGTATAAACACACAGAGGTTTTGTAGCTGTATATGTCCAGATTTTTGACATGTGTAGGTGGAGCTTGCATAGGAAAGCCTATTCGGGAGTTAGTAGCAGCTGCTCTAATGGAATACTATTGACTTTAGTTACATCAGGGACTAAATATAGATCAGGCAGCAATGTACACAGCTCTGTGTCTGACAGCCAGGACAGAATGTGCTGCTCGATGGATGGACATCAGACGCTGTTTCTGTGCAGATGCTCCTTTTAGGTCAGGAACTCCTCTTCTACTCTCCCATCTCCTTACTATAAGCCAGCAAAATCTTGCCACCAATCTCCATGGGCCATGGATCCAGACCCTGGGAGGAGATACAGGGCTGATTTATACACAGATTAATTGCTGATGCCTGTTGTCATAGCTTTCCCCACATCCATGCTATTGTGCTCTTTTATTTCCATTGGATTGCTGCAAGGCACACTGATACTTGTAGTTTTGCTGCTCCTGTACCTCTGTCTCCATCTCTTCTCCTGTACTCTCTCATTCCACTGAAATTTCTTGTGTGGTGCTTAATGTTTGAGATGGGAGAAGAAAGGATTTGTTGTAGCTGTTCTCCCCCCAAGTTGCATACAACCAAAGCAGAAAATGAAGAAGCATGACCACCAGGAGAGTTCTTCAGAGGACATATCTGTAGAAGTCAGTGAAAAAAAGTGGTGAAAATGAGAGAACTAAAGCCCAGGTGCTACTTGAAGGCCCACTGTGGGTTGCTGTTCACTCTGCCAAAGCCACATTTTTGAAGACAAAATTTGCATTTCCAGCAGCATGCTGCAGAAACCCTTTTCCAATCAGGACAAACAAACAAACAAAAAATAAAACCAACAGTCTATATACACCCTGTGTTTGTGATCAACAGGAGGATCTGTCCTTCTTCTCACATTCATGGAGAAGGAACAGTCACCTCTGAGGCTTTTCCTCTATTCTCCAGTGCTGGACAGGCATTTTGTGAGAGCCCTGCACAGAATGGAGCCTGTTCTTTCTATTGTGAATGAGGATGAAGCCTTCAGAGGTAATTGGATTTGAATCTTTTTTTTTTTTTCTTTCCACTTCCCAGCCCTGACTTCTATTTTTAAGACAGGAGAGCACTAGTGTTGCTCATCCTGACAGGCTCTGTTGAGCAGTGTAGCAGGGTTACAGTGCATCTCTGCACAGAGACGTTAAGGAACTCTGAAGATTTGGCAAGCTGCGAGGATGCCGAAGGCAATGCCCAAGGTGCCCAGAAGTTCAGACAGCCTTTTATTTTCCTCACTGGGAAGGAAAGCCCAAGGCTCTTGTAACATAGAAAGTGACAGTTTTGAAGTGAAGCAGACTTGATTGTCCAAATGCACCAGATTTGTGATTCTTTGGGAGAAAGGAGTGTGCATATCCCCTTGTAGCTCTGTGCTCCTGTGGATTTAAATCTGATCTGTAGTTAATGCACATAGATGTAATTGTTCAGTGTCCCAAATGATTTATGTATGCACAGACCACTATGGCAAACCTTTTCCCATCATTGGCACTAACTTTCACCAGAACACAAGCCATGAAGCATCATCTAGTCATATGTGTACTGGTTAATTGGAATCAATATATTTTTATTTTTAAAAAGTCCATTTAAAGATTCTGAGATCCTAATGCTCCTCCAGCATCACCAGACATGGGTACAGTCCCCATTTTAGGACTCTGCTTTCTCATTTACAATCTGTAATAGATCTAAAATAATTTACTCTTCCTGCCTTCTACTTCATTTACTTTCTCTTATTTGTCATCTTTCCACACAAGCGTTTAACCAAATAAACCCTGACTATGTGTGAAATGACTCTGTCATTCCATTTGGTAATTCCTAGTAATGGCCCCTCTATGATGCTCTGAGCATTAGAGATAATGTATTCTTGACACCTGCTTCTCATTGCTTATAGAGAAAAAGTGCACACCCTCTTTCAGTTTAGTCATTGGACAATCGATTTTGGTTTAGAGTATGAGGAATGAAGCAGAATGAGTGCCTTGTCCTCTTGGATTTATAGTGCAGGAGACAGGTCACAACCCTTAGCCACTCTAAAAATGATCTATACTACAGAGGCCTGGAGGACAAATCTGAAATATATTTCCGAATGTGTCTCAAGCCAAACTGGGATGCAAATGTTGTGCAAGCCTGAGCCAGTTCGTAAGCAATGGCATTGCACCATGCATTAAAAAAGTAGGAACAGAGGCAGTATAATCTCTAGGAAGCTGACACTGCACAGGCAGTGGGGATTGATGGTCTCAAGTACCAGTGTACCTGCTGATCCCATCGCATCCAGCTCCCCTGTCTAAATTGTCTTCTATAAGAGGAGAAAGGCGTGTGATTCTCCTTCACTGACATGCTCAATGAGTTCACTTTCAGTGTCACAGAACAGCACTAGGAGCTTCATCAGTGCAAGGTTTTGTGCCATCTTCCACCCTGGCCTTGCTGGAGCATTGCTGCCAGCTTCACCACCAGCTCCACCGCCTCCAGCTGAGCTTTGCAAGCAGTGCCACTTGGCTCCTTAAGCCAACTTTTTTCATGTCTGCTCAACCAAACGTATCAAGTCTTACTTTGAACCACCAAACATGGATTTTGAGTCACTTGGTTCAGAGGCAAAATCCTCCTCCAAGAGCTGAAGAAAGACTGCAGGGAACCTTGCTGGGACTTTCTAGTCAGGTTGCAGGGGAGAGCGAGCCCTGTTCCCCACCACGGTGTGTTTGGGAGGACCCTTAAGTATTGCAACTAATCTGAAAGTCTTCCAAGGGTTAAAAGGTATTGAACACAGGGCATCAAGCATCTTTAACTCCAGCTGAAATTACTTGGCCCTTGCAAGCACCTAGCCCCATCAGGACTAACCTTTTCATGCCACATACCAGCATTTTGTGGGAGAACAACAATAACCTCTGGATATTGAATCAGAGAAAAGTGAAGTTTGTTTGCTACTAGATACAGAGTGTCTTCCTGATTGCTTTTTTCAGGTGTTCTGAAACATGAGAAAGTATTACAAAAAGTCTGTTCCTTGCTGAAGTTATCTGTGATAACTTCCTTGCTGAAGTTATCCTGTGATCTGTATTTCTTTCCCCATCTCTCTAATGCTGCTCTTAACATCCTGTTATCAAAGGCCTTCAAAAGAGACCAGTAGATCTTGGCTCTCATATTCACTTGAATTTCAGTGTAAGGATTATATTTGGGTTTCTAGGAACTTCCAGAGACAGTATAAGGCAGGAAAAAAGAAAAAAAAAATCACTAAGGATGTTTTTTTCCAAGCTCCTAAGGCTTTTTTCTCTACATGTGGAGTAACATTTTCAGAAGTGCTTGGCATAGCTACTGCTGAAGGAAGCCATAAAAATCTCATGTTGCCAAGCTTTGGGAGTGGGGACAGTACTGAATATCCCACTTTTTTCTTCCTCATTCAAAAGCTAACCCTTCGGCAAGATTATCTAATAGAGATTTCTTAACTTGCGTCAGCACCCTTCACCACAACGATGGCTGGAAATAAAGCTTATAGTTACACCCTCTGCTATTCCCACCAACAGTCACAAACTCTTTTCCTTCCATGTTTCCATTCACATTGACACCCTCAGCCTCAGGCCTTTTGAAAAGAGGAAGAGGAAAGTGTTGGCTGCAAACCCCATGCTGGAAGAAAAGGGATGAGAAAGTGGCTTGAACTGGGACCTGTGGGTGCTGCTGGTGTCACCAGGATTCTCTTGCAGTTCCATTCTGACTATTCTTCCTTGTCTCATCCTCTTTTTGTTTTCTTTTTCCATTGTTTCTCTTTGATGACCCCACTGTTAAACTAGGCTGAACAGAACCAAGATGTCGAGATAGCAGAACAGCAGAAGATTTATGTTCATCACAGTGCTCATCTTGCTTCGGTATTGCATCCCAGCCCTTTCTTTTGCTTTCTTTATCCGTTCAGAGTGCACACTGTAAGGTGTTCTGCAAGTTTTTATCACATCTTGCTCAAAAGGACATTTTATTGCCTTTTCATAGCTGTGTAACAGGGAGAGCATTAGTAAAAATTAAGTAATGATATTGCTGTTTCACTGTGGGATGCTTTACAGATTATGTGCTGAAAATCTTTCCCAAGCAACTGCAAAACCATCACAGGTCAGAAGGGCTTTCCCAGTCTTAAGCAGTGGGCACACTGCTAAAACAGATATAAATCTGGAAAGAGCTGAAGTGTACCCAGTATACAGAAATATCTGTGGCTTGCGGACTGATGCAATACTAATACTGAGATGTTCCAGATGCCCCTTAATGGTTAGAGCACCCTTAATGTTCTACAGCTGCTCTGCTTTGGAATAGCTCTTAATGCTGAATTCCTTCATGAATAAAAGCAAGGGTGGTTGTTTAACACGCAGAGAGAAACCAAATATTGCAAGTGAAAGCATAAGAAGGAAGAGATTGTGAATCACAGTCCACTTCTACTTAATGTTTCGTTATTATTTTTCCTTCTCTGTGTATCTAGTTTTTTTTGTTTGTTTGTTTGTTTGTTTACAAGCAATCCTGTTCATATTCTTCTGATGCTCAGAATTAAATAAACAGAGCAGAGCCTCCACAGCAAAGCTCCTCAACATTGTGTTTCCACTTTTAAATGTGCAGGCCGTGGATACACAGCCTCTGTGTTCATTCGTCGTCATTTCTACTTTCCATGTTTGGCTTACCCCAGAGCAAAGATCTGGTGCCAGGATTTCTGTTGGCTGAAACAAGGGTGAAGTTTTGGCCTGATAGAAATCAGTGGCAAAGCTCCCAGCACCGAGTAGAAGAGCAGTCTGTGATTTGGAGTGCTTGGAGGACATGCACAAAGCCATCATACAGAGCAATATAATTGTGGCCATTCGACGGATGCTAGAGATCAACAGGCTAGCAGCTATAAATAGCAGCAATTTCTGCTGATTCCTATTTCTGTTATTAAAGCCACTACTGAAAATCAATGCCATTCCTGCCTTTCAGAATAGGTAGAAATACCTCGCCTGCACCCCCTGCACCTCCTCCCCCCTCCCCCCCTTAGCAGAACTTGAGCATTTCTTTAGCTTAGATTAAATATTATCCTCCTAACTATGCTGTTGTGTTGGTGTGCTTAATATTTTCCACACGTACACACCAAACCTTTTAACATGTTAATGGATTTGTTTGCTTGTCAAGGAAAATTTTGCCCCCTGCAATGACAGCTTCAACTCTTGCTGCAAAAGGGCAAGGCAGGCAGTTGCTCAATGGCCAGGCACAACACGCTTCTCCTGGCAATAAAGGCTGCAGACTCACGTCAGGTGCCTTGCCACTCTGATCCACAGCACTGGTTTAATCATGTTAATGCGCTGCCTAATTATGATAAACACTGCATATTATTCAAATTAAAAATGTATATTGCCATTCACATCGTCAGTCTGCAGACGTTTTTATGCATTAGTGTTTTCTAAGCTGAATGCCCTCTGGTAGGCACTGGAGGCTGTGCATCACTCCATTAGCTAAAATGAGAGATGGACGATCATATGCACTAGCTATCTGACTTGGAAAGTGTTTAGCTTGGCATGTTGATGGGAGGGAAATGGTGTCTCTGAAGCAAAATTGTTCTTGAAAAATGCTCTGCAAAAGGAGCTCTGCCACCTTCCTCCTTAACGGGGCAGTTGCAGCCCATGTAACCTTCACTGTGTGAATTTACCTGCCAGGACTCACTCCCACCCTAAGAAAGATGAGATTTCCCTTATCTACAGCTTAGGAAGGAGCTACAGTCTACCAATTTGGACATGGGGCAGCAGTTCTTCCCCACTGAAAACAATCCAATCCCGCTTGCAGTACTGGCAGACCTGCAATTACGTATCAAGGATGCCTAATTATACATAGGAGTTGCTGAGATGGGCTCAAGCTGGAATGTATTCCCCGAAATTGAGTTCTGCAGTTCCTCTTTGTGTGGGATTGCTGGGATCATATCCTTATATGCTGGATCCAGTAGTAGTGTCAATAATAAACTTTTCATTTTGCAATTTTGTCAGCAATGAGAAAGGAAACAAGCACAACAGAAGCAATAATGTTGTGTTCTCTGTGCTATTAGATATATGGTATGTCTTCTCTTGTAGGAGTTAAAAATTTTGTTCCAACTATTACATATGATATGTATTTTAAAAAGATCTGCTTGAGTATTTCAGCACCTGCTACATCTTTATACCATAGCTATGAGTTCCAGAGGAAGCTACTGTGAAAGAACCAAAATATCTTACAGAGCTACTTAGCCAGTGGACAATCCGGGAAAGGCTGGACCATATAATAGCTGGATTTTACTGACAGATTTTTTTAACTATTACTTTTTTTTATGTGCTCAGAAATGGGAGCCCTGCATACACTCAACTCCACAGTTATGTACTTGGGCCTATAAAATTCTATCTTTTCATTGTATTGGACATTTATAGTTTCCTTTGAGGAGGCTTCTTTTTCCTTTTCTCTCTGTGATGCAAGGGTAGATGCTTAGACATATATATATACATATAGACATATAGACATATATATACACTTAGACAAAGTGTACTTTATTATTCTTTTGATTGCTTCCCCATGCTTCATTCACTATTCAGGCTGGAAAATTACAGTGGAAAAGACTTCAGTGCCTTGGGATTTAATTCTTTTAGGGAACAGAAAGAGTTTCTTGAGACAAATTATATTATGTTCCAACTGTCCCAGGTCATTTGTTTGTTTGTTTTCCCCTATTTGATTTGTTCCAACTTCTGGGAATGGTTCCCAGTAACCATCCTCTCATAGAGCTGGACGAGACAGGAGGAACTAAAGAAAGAAGGATTTTAAGATGTGCTAATGCAGTCTGAATTTTAGCTCTGCAATTATCCTTTTCTTGTTTTGAAATGATTTGGAAATGAGTATTTTGTATAGGTGTATATGAGGAAATGGCTGTTCTTTGAGGGAACACAGGTCGTAGCCAGATGTGGGTAGTGATACATATACTGTGTATAGGTACTTGTTTGTGTACAGAGAGTTTCAAGAAGAGAGGAAGGAGGAGAAAACTCTCTGGGTGGTTTTACTTGATCGTTTGTCATAGATAATATGGGTCAGAGCTGATAGCTTATAAGTAGCCTGTTGGCTGTTGTTTTTATATCCTACTTGAATTTTAAAGATACTGAATGCACTGAGAAATCAATTACTTGGTCGTACAAATCTGTTACAATGTCTAGATCACTCACTGATAGTAGTCCTGATAATCCAGTTGAATCTGTGCTTGTTGTTTTGAGTTATTATAGCAAGTATTTTTACATTGGAATGTCTTAAAAATTGATGTGGAAAAAGGGGTCAGAATAGACAAGAAACTTAGGAAATGTACAGATGCTGGAACAGGCTCAGAGGAGAGCTACAAAGATGTGCAGAAGGCTGACACTCCTCTCCTTTGAAGACAGACTGAGCAAGCTAGGCTTGCTCAATCTGGAGAAGAGAAGGCCCTGGGGAGACCTTATTGCAGACTCCCAATGTTTGAAGGGAGCTTAGAAGCAGGAGAGAGAGTGACTTTTTCATGAGTATTTTGATGGCACAAGAGGAAATGGTTTTAAATGAAAAGATGGGAGATTTAGATTAGGTATTAAAAGGAATATTTATAGTCAGAGAGTGGTAAGGCACTGAGGTTGCCCGGAGAAGTTGTGGATGCCCCATCTCTGGGGATATTTAAGGTGAGGCTGGATGGGTCCTTGGGAAGCCTGGTCTGGTAGGGAGCAATTAGGCAACAGCAGAGTATTGGAAGTGGGTGAGCTTTAAGGTCTTTTCCAATCCATTTTATGATTAAATGGCGCAGGAAAAGTGCTGAGTAACACCATTAAGTTAGGACAAGAAGAAAGTTGCTGCCCAAGGACGTAAATGAAAGGTCCTGCTCATGAAGTAAATTTCCATGCTAGGCTTTGTAGCATTCTTTGTGCAGAGCAGAGAGAATAAAGTCACTGGAGCTGCTCCAGCCCTGAATTGAATGAGACTGCTCCCTTTGCTGTATTTCCCAGGGGAAGAAGGAAAGGAAAAGTGCCATGCATCTCTTGGGTGTTCTGCTCCATTGCATCGCATCCAGATCTTCAGCACTTCGGAAAAAGCAAGACATCAGAGATGTTTTTAGGCCCATGGTGAAAATATATATGGATGTTCTCACTGATGTCTTAGAAAAATCTCTGCGTATGAAATGCTTTTCTTACTTGCTGAAGGAGAGGTTTCCACTGGTGCCTATGGGCAGAAGCTCTCACCAACCCCTCTCAAACCCTGAAATGTGATTTTATATTTGGAAAATAGGGGTGCAGAGCCATGAGAACCCTAGCTCTTTTGCTCCCCATTCTGACAAAAAATGAACAACCAGACACCAAAAACGTATCAGGTGGATGCAAGCAGGATGCCACTATCCATCACTGTTAATTCTGAGCACTTCCATCACCCATAGACTCTTCACCATCCTTTTCCTTCCTCTGTCCTGTATTTGTGACTGATATCAGTTCCCACAGCTCCTCTTGGTATTTTCTGCTTAGGGACTTGGGGCCATTTTGAAGGCAGACAAAAAATGACACTCTCTAATACTGCTGTGGGACACTGGGTGTGTCAAGGTTCATTTCACCTTTTTTTTTTTTTTCCAGAGAACAGTTTGTAAATTTTACCCATCTCCCTTAGAGAATAGCTGGATCCTTAGCCACACTTGAATGCCTGGTGGAATGCTAAGGTCCTGTTTGATTATGTAGTACTTTTTAGAATAGATATGGCTGAGAGGTATCCATTATTATGTAAACAGGGCTTGCAGGAGGCAGGTCCCTCACTCTCTTCTCACCTCTGCCTCAACCTCACTGCTTCTCTCTGAATTCTGATGCCTTAATCCACTCTGAGGACAAAGGGACAAAGACACTGATACTGTGAGATGCACCTGAATGCTAACATAGAACAAGAAAAAAAGGTATTAATAAATGTGTCCAGCCATGGATATAATGCATGGCTTCTTCTTGGAAGCTGTTAGGGTTATGTCATGGTCTGGAAGGAATCAAACCTGTTAAAATGGAGATAAAATGAGCAATGTGACTGGTGGTTGGTATTATGTGTATATACAATACGTATGGGGAAAATTAGGGGCAAAAAAAAATCTCTGAAGGTGAACCTGAACTATCATCATTCAAACAGGGAGAACAGGGAATGCCTGGAATCCACATGTCTTGCTTTGACTGTGACCCAAAGATAGTTGTTGCCTCCAACCTTTGTAATTAGAAAGGTGTTGGATGAAAAAAAAACAGAAATGAGAACTTGATGGAAATAAAAGCTAGTAGCATTCTGTGTAGCTTGGGGAGGGGAAGAAGGGGACAGCAGACTCAGACAGGCAGCAGATGGAGATGTCAGTGCCACCTTGCTCTGGTTGGGTTTCTGTAGGATACCCACTGGTCACTCACATCCATGGGGTTCTTGGCAACAAAAACTTTGTCTACATGGAAAATTTTTATTACTCCATCTCTTTTGGGGTATGTGTGGTTTGGTTTGGTTTCCAGAGGTGGCAGAGCATGGCCTAAAGGCATGATATTTCAGGAGTTTACTTCAGAACCAGCATCCCTATCACTTCCTTAGATTTTTGGAAGGTGAAAGGACCTGATAATGTAGAGAGCAAAAACAGAAGAAATATATACATATAGGAAATTCAGTGCTGAACATGGAGGGAGAAAGCAAGTCACTAAAGAGCTAGCTGCACTCATAGCCAGTGCTGTGAGAGAAGTTCTGAGCTTCGTGGTGCAGCAAAAGCAAGAGTAGCAGCACAAAATCCCCTCCAGACGATGCCTCAGTCTGGAGGAATAATAGATGGTGTTTTTACAACCTTTCAGAGGCCTGTTCCTGGGTAGATGGTGAAAGGCAATACCTCAGGACCACTGGGTTACAGAAGGTTGTAAAATTGCTCCTCCCTATACATATATTTTTTGACAATGCTTTTGCTGAGGAGTGTTTCCTCTCTCTCTCTCTCTCTCTGTTGTTTTTATTTTAATTGCTCTTTCAATTGGTCTGTCTTTTTTTTTTTTCCCCTCCCTGTCTTCCTTTTTTCACTTTGACCTATCAAACTGTAAGTCTTATTTTGAGCTGACGAGGAGGTGTTAAATGACTGGCTGGGCCACCAATTTAGGGGAATTGATGATCTTTGGGACTTCCTCTCTTGTGGGTCAAATGATAATGTCGCCCTTTAGGTTAAATTCATACATTACATAGGGAAAACTGGGAGCTTTCTCTGAACTCAGGGCCAGAGGGGCACAGACCAACTTTGCTCATAAACAATCATTAATAAGATGATTTTGAAGGGAATGATGCAAGGATGTGTAGTCTTTTCTCTGTCTCTTTTTATCACATTCTTTCCCCTAATTTTCTGTGCCGTCCTTCAGGCAGCCATTTTCTGTTTGTCTTCTGAGAACCTGTATGTGAAAATCTAGGTCCTAAAACAGATGTAGATAAGTATAGATAGATACAGATATGGCTTCAGATATTGATGCAAGTATAAATAAATACATAGTTATGGTTGTTTGTATTCATTTTAGTGTATCCCCTGTCATGGACTGAACAAGAAGCCAAATGCATGATATTTAAGAGGCTTTCTTGGTTTAGCAAATCTAGGCCTATAGAAGGTGTCATGATACTAATTAGTAATAAAATTTTCTGCCTTCCATATTTGTTGTAGTTCCCTTTCTGCTTCATTTTATAATCTTTACATCAGTCCACCTTCCATCTCCACACTTCTTTGTTTCTCCTTTTCTTCACTATTCTTACAGCATATACAAATGATTAGTTGTGTTGTCTTCAAAACCAAGTATCTCTATAAATTCAGTAAAAGTGAAGAAATAACTACTCTGCATCTTTTTTTTTTCTTTTACCTGTTTTGCATCAGAAACAAATCATTGCAAATATCTTTTTTTTTTCCCCTTGCACGCATGACAAATGAAACCGACATTACGAGTCTTTAGATGTTAGTGGCTGCAATATGGTTTAAAACCTACTTAGTCCATTCAGTAAAGCCTACAGTCATTATTGTGGCCATAAATTTTGATAAATGCATCCTTCCTTTTTTATTTTATTTTTTTTATTTTTATTATTTTTCCTAGGGGGCAATTCTAATGGTTCTTTAAGTAAAAATGCAGATGCAAAGATTATCTGTATGACTGGGGTGCAAGTAGAGGAAGAGAGAACTGCTTTAGGGTGCTTACAGTCACTTTTCCACCTTCATTCACCAGTGGCTCAAAGGAGCACTTATATACAACCCATTTATAGAGCGTGGTAGCCAGCTTTGCCCTTGAGAGACAGAAGTTAGAAAGCTGCATCTTCAAAGAACAGAACTTTAATTAAAGGGATGATGCCCCTTAGCTTTGTCACAATTTGAGATTATTGAGGACCTGTACCTCTGTAGAAACCCTGCAGATGTTCTCCACAGATCATTTCCCAACTTGGTGGATGCGGGCTTGGAGCAGCACCTCTTGCTAAAATTGCATGGAGTAGAGCAATGATTCTGAGATTTTGGGTGACCCTGTCAGTTTTCCAAAGGGGTTAGGAATGCATTTTGCAGGAGAGAGTGGTGGACTTTGAAACCAATCTTGAGTAATACTTTGGGTGAATTTACATTTGAATTTAAGTCAAAGTGAAGGACTTACCTGCATGCTCATCTAAAATGCAGATGTCTTTCCCACCCTTGTGCAGTAGGCTTAGTTCTTGTATCTGTCATCAAAGGAAAAGTGGAATTGACTGGGATTTATTCCAGGGGTAGGAAGGTTCTGTCCATGAAAACAGTGCCTGACTGTGGGAGATCAAGAGAGCTTTGACAGATACTTAAATAGACAGTGATTAAGAAAAAAAAAAGAAAATATATCTATGAAAAATATAAACCCATATTTCTTCCAAATATGTGGCCAGAAAATATTTGTAGTGGCCTCACATTTGAGAGCAGTGAGAGCTCCAGAAAGAGGGCATCGTGTAAATGTTTCTGCCACTGACAGGCCAGAGAGATCCACCAAGTCTCAATAGAAAGCCTAGAGCTTACACTTAGCACTCACCCGTTCAGGGCCCATCAGGAATGAATTCCTCATGTTGGCACCCTCAGGAGCTCAAATCCCAGCAGCTGAGCCCACTGCAAGATTGCTTGAATATGAGGAGTGCCTGCCATCTCTAGGCTCTGTTTCCAGCACCAAGAGATTGAGGTATTTTGAGGTGAGACATGAGCGGTTCTGCTTCTTGGACGTTTTCAAGAGCTTACAGATATTTTCCTCACTAAGGTTGTCCTCAGGCTCCTGAGGGATTTTCATGGAACTCAGAAATCAAGAAATAACTGTTTTCTCTCAAATTTGCTTGTCTTTATGTTGTCAAGACTAATTAATTACTTGTGAAGATCGTGTTGCATTTGAGGGATAACATTTGTACTTACCTCTGTGGGAAGCAAGGCTGCTATCAGGAAATTTGAAAAAATGAGTATTCTCATTGGATATATCATTCAGTTACTCTGAGTGTGTGCTGGGTCGGTAGACTGGGTGTTTGTACATTTCACCTCTGGTGATTGCCAGCTTTGGATTAGGAGACCTTGAGTGTAGACACATCTGACAAGGAAATACTTCTGAAATCTTCCCATAATACTTGATAGTTGTTTCAAATAAGAAAATAAAGACATGTCTTCCCCTGTCCCAACAACGTAGTCAGCAGCTTGTAGTAGATAGGTTGCTACATATTCAAAAATGCCATCCATACCCAGGAGAGAGAGATCTCTTACTGCAGGGACCCTGATATTACAGAATACAGGGACCCTTAAGAAAGAATAAATAGTCAACATAGTTATTGCAGGTATTATTGACACGGTGGTCTTTTGCCTAGATTTAAATAGGTAAATAAACAGAACCACTTTGCTGATCATTATGTTTTGTTTTCATCTTATTAAAATTTAAATATAACTCATTTAAATGCCAGTGACTTGTTTATTTTACTTTGAATTATCATGTCATGGAAACCTACCTTTCATTTTCAGGCAAAGCCTCAAAACTCAAGATCTTGATTAATAAAATATGAAGAGTTTATGCTATCTGGTTCTCTTGGTTTGAAAGAGTAATTTTCTGTTTCTGAGAAGACAGCTAGCATTGATAAGAAAATATATATTTTTTTCTCTCTGTGCTAAGGAGATGGAATGGGGAATAAAATACATGGGCTGAAATCTCAGCAGTGCCAGAAATTTGGCAGATTCCAATGACGTAGCTTTGTGTGTCCCAAGGTCACCTCACATCTGAGAGCCATTTGAGGTCTTTCTTAACTTATTTGAGATAGTAGTTTGTTGGCTACAGAATTTGGAACCAGTGGACACTTGGATGTCGTAGTTAAATAAAAATAATCTTTCTCTTCAAATCTGTTCTTTCTCCAAATTTCTGTTACATGGAGGCAACAGTCGATCCTTTTAACTCAGCCTTCTGTAATCCTCAGGACTTATCAGTCACTTGTATGTGCCACCCAGTGCAATGATCCTCTGATCATTCTAAGGGGTATGAGGTGCTGCTTGCATTTTGAATGGTAGTAGTATTGAAGTTACAATAGTACTGTAATATTTTTATGTCGCTATTTCAATAGTTTTTTTCATGTAGGACACACACTTCATATGTATATACTATACCTTTGCTTTATACAATCCTAAAATCATATTACCTGAATTTCAATATTAAGAGTTTGATGCCTCAAATCCATACTATAACATTAATATTAATATCAAATCAAAATCAAGCAAGGCATCTTGTAGGTACTTCAAGAAATATGAAGAGTAGATGTTTGCCTATACATAGACATATAATGCACAGAGCAACACAAATAAATTAGATCTATTTTCTGATTCTGATGTGTGAGGTGTTAGGACTTCGTGTTGTCTTTCTTCTGTTACTGGAAAGACAAAGTTTTATTTATTTTTAAGTGAAATCCAAGAATTTCAAGTAGATTAATGGCTCAAGAAACTGTGAATTTAAGACAACAAAACCATTCATCATGACAGCATTATGAGAGGAAAGAAGTTCTGCAGAAACCTACTTTCTGGGCACCAAAAATGCAATACAACAGAACAAAGCTTTCCTCTCACATTTTCATGGCAAATAGAGAATTAGGAGCATGCAGAGGAGCTGTGTTTAATTTGTTTGTTTGCTTTGAACCTGCTCTAATCAAGGGCTTTTCCAATCCAATCCTTCTCCCCTCCCAGCAACCTCTTTGCAGATTTCCCTGCCCTCCTCTCCTCTTCCCTTTTATTTATTTAACTTGTGAAAAGAACCAAAGGGGGTCCCCACCGTCCCACCGTCTAGGAGAGCTGCTTTCCCTACAGGGCTAAAGATGCTGGCAGAAAGGACTCAAGCAGGCAGTGGCAAGGCGAGGCAAGTGTTATCAATCACTCAGAGTGTTAAAAGAGAAGAGGGAGCAAGAAAAAGAGGGAGAGTGAAGGCGGGGAGCAGAGTGGGGGCAGAGAGTCTGAGCTGAATTGGAGGAATTTCCTCCCCCCGGTTGCTGAAGGGAGGTTTTTTGGACATCTGCCCAGACACATGCCGAGTTAAAGAAGTGGGATAAATTCTGGAAGAATTAATGGAGCGAGAGGAGGGGTCGGGGGGACAGAGAGGAGTGTGGGCTATGGGGAGGCTGGAGCAGTTAGATGGACAAAAGAAGTCTGTGGGGGGAGATCACAGCGGCCCCATGCACATGTGTATCTGTGCACATCTTTTTGCTTCTTTTTCCCCCTGCATGTTTCAAACACTGTGGCAACAAGACCTCTCTGCTGGGCTGTGCAAGATAGCTCGTTCTCTCTTGAGTTGTGCTTCCTGTTGCTCCCAAAGAAATGGGCACCTGGGAAAATGAAAGTTGTAACCAGGCAGCATGCATCAGAACTGGTAAATGCACTGTGAACAGTGAGGGCGATACAAGTGAGGAAAACTTGTCATGGGCTCTCTCTCCATTTCACGTCTTCAGGCAAGGTTGTATGACCTTCTGAAAGATTCATCAAGCTAGGCAATTTCTGAGAATGGTTCAGAGTGTAGATGGGCAAAATCATGTGGTCAGCTTGGATAACCCAGATGAAAGGTCAGATAAACAGTTCTGCCTGTGACAGACCTGGGATGTGCTGGATGCTCTCTGGACAGCTTGCTCCCATGCCTTTTCAGTGCCTGTGGTTTCAAGATGTCAGTCCCCTCATCTCTCTTAGTTTAATTCTTCATCCAAATGATCCCTGTCAGGATAAAGATTCTCTCAGACGAAGAGGCTGCCAGGAAAGTGGGGCAAACAGCAATCCTAGTCCAGAAGAGACAAAAAAGCATCTGATCATGGATTGGTAGCAGTACACCCTTCCTCATGCCTCTTTCAGCTGAAGAAGTTTGATCATACTCTCAGGTCTCTTCTGGTCTTATGAGACATGAATTTGTGAACTACTCTGAATTTGCTAAAGGGCCTGCATAACACTGTACATACCCCAGGTAAAGCACTACAAGTTGCCTCTGTGAACAGTCTCCCAAAACCCAACAATGCTGTTTATGAGTCAAGTTTATTGAAAATTATCTACAAAGAGAGTGTGGTTTGGTGCACATGAAGTAGGTTCTTGCAGACTTTCTGTGAACTTTCCAGATTTTCTGTGATTCTGCCAGTTATGCCATGGTTTCCAATGTTTTTTCAATAAGCTGCTGAATTTTGAAAAGCTTTAAGAATTTCCTGTCATACAGATCTCGTGGGACCTCACGGTTGGGCCAATTAAAGTTTCCCTGGGCAAAACCCATGCCGCCAAAGTCTGATCTCATATAGCTGCTTTTTCTTTCACCTACTACAAGGATGACCAGTCACTACCTGTGTGAGAAAGGATATCAGATTTGAGTGAAATCACTGTATCAACATAACAAGTAATTATGCAACAGTAGATCAGACCTGCCAACGTGTAGAGTTGTCATTTATTGAATAGGCCTGGGGAACTCACCTGGGTTATGCTGGTTTTTCAATAATGAAGAAAGCCTAATCACATTCTCTCTACCACCAAACTTCTTTCATGTAATAACAAGGATATTGATTTATGCCAGTACGATACACAGATTTATAAATGGATAAGTCATTGGCAAGTGCATCTACTGATTAACTCACTTATGATACTAGTTGTATGCAGGGTGATGTTGGCTAGATCCCAAACTGACTTTTGATCTGTTATCATGACTCTACTCAGCATTTGTCACCTCTACATTCACTCACTTTTCTGCTGACCTTTGATCCAAAAAAGCGCCCCAGTCATCTACTAGCAAGAATTCCCTGCGAGTTTTAGGCAGAGAGTTTTATAGAGTCAGGAACTACTACAGAAATGTTTAAGGTAGCTGTTTTCTCCTGAGAGTTTTTCAAGAAGACTCTAGAATATGTTTGGTCCATTTATTTTAATCATTGTCGTCATCACAGACTTAATGCAGCTAAAAATATTGCTGTTACAAATCCTAGTTAAATTGGTCTGCTGGAAGTAGAAGGTATCCTTCTTCCCGCCTCAAGAAACAAACAAAGAGGTATCTCCAGAGCAGTTTATAATAGAGTTCTTTGATCACATAGAACAAATGCTAGTTGAATTATTTCCTGGGTAAGTTGCTTCAACCCCTAAGCTAAGCTTGAAGGAGCTAAGCTTGAAAAGAAAAGGTGAACAAAGAAGGTTCAAGTCTGGAATAATAATTATCATTATTTTGTAGTGACATGCAATGACTTAAAAAGAAGTATTGGAAAATAATACTTTCATTTTGACTGCATTTAGCCTGTGCTGAAGCTTTCACAGGTGTATTAATTCCGTTGTTTCATTTATCTTCAGCGTAACAACCCTTGCTTGGTAACAAAGGATTCAATTAAGCACTCAAATTAGTTCATGATTTGAGGAACAGAAATGCAATTGAACTTCAAAATAAAAAAGTTTAAACTTAAAAAAAAGAAAATCTCCATGGGAATTTCTGTCAAGAGAGGCACACTGGATGTGAAGATTGGGGATCTAGATAAGCCAGATTTTGCCCAGATTTTGGTGAGAAATGATTATGAAGTCCAAAACTAAGCTTTTAAATGTTGTCAACCGGAACAGGTGTAGTAAGTGTTATTTCTGCTCCCAACAAACCGGACAGTTACAACTAAGCAAGTAAAAGTGCAGGAGTGGAATATCTGGGGGAACTGTGAGTTAAGGTTAATAGATAAAACAAGTGCATGATGGCTGTAACACGGGAAGGTTCCAGCCCTTGCAATTCCTTCAAGACAAGTGTACCCTGTTTCACACACCCATCACAAAGCAGTCTTTAAGATCGCTAGTTTTATAAAGATTATGAAAATTATTCCAGCCTACTTCAACAATTTTATTATTTTTGTGTGTAAAAGCAGGTTGGTGGGGGAGGGTTTGTATTTAAAACAAGGGATTGTACACATCAAGGTTATTAACTGAGCATCCCCTCCAGTAATTATGCTTATTGGGCTGTCTAATAAGGTACTTAGGCTCGTTTCTCCTGCTGCCTAACTTCCAATAACCAAGATTTTCAAATTTGCTTTTTTTTTCTGTTTTGAATGGACATGAGAAAAGGTTTGCTCACTTGATATTGAATCTATTCAGGTGGAAAGCTGGGAAGTACCCTATTGTGACTTGCACAATTCTGCTGCACCACCTGCTATGGACCTGGAAGAGGATTTTAGCTTCTAGGCTTTCTGGCCATGGCCCTTTCATATGGCTTTGGCTCTATATTTGCTTCAATATTATGAATAAAACTAAGTGTGAAAATTTAGTAGAGTGTTCAGAAAAGGCAACATATATTTAAAAATCTACTTATCCTAACCATCTGATGTAAAAATATCCATGAACCAAGGACACATACTGTACCATTATGAGCAGGTAGCACCTGGAGAGCTCATCTGTCTAGACCGGCACATATTTTGTCCCGGGGTAATAATCCCTGCTTTTATCAAAATATCATAAAATCAGTTGTACATAGGTTTGTGAATTATGATGCTTGTAAAGATATTTTTTCCCATCTTTACATAATTGCATTCTAGATTCCTTTTTGTCCCAGTATAATTCTGTCCATGTTGCAAAGACAATGTAGCTTCTGCATGGTGACTAACCCTTATCTACATAATTTGAGAAAAAGATGACAAGGTTGTGTCCCAAGGCTATATTATGTTGCACAATGTGTTGTTTATATGGTGCCAAGTAGTTCCGGGTGGTCAGTGAGTCAATCCACCAAGTATATTGCTGTGTGTGTGGAAGCATTTATAGACCCAGGTTACATCTATCTGAGGTTTATTAATTCATGTATAGCTTTACACAACCCCCAGCTGGGAATAAAAGAGGCCCATAGAGAAGTTGGTCATCTCTTCTGAGCGCTGACCAAATGTATTTCCTCTGTCTGAGATGGTAGATAATATCCCTTGAACAGAGATGAGTCCTTCCAAACCAGAATGGTGCTATAATTATAAATGAGGCAGTGTGATCAATTTTCTTTCCACATATTTATGAGAGTTGGTTTTGTTTCACAAAGTCAGCATCCAGCTCTATCTAAATAAAAACTTTCTTTATGACCCTTTCCCAGAAGGAAACAAATCATATACACATCCCTCCTCGTTCATTTTCCAGTGATGTCTGACTTAGTAACTGAGCCCTGACCCTCTGTTTACTAACTACTACTGATTTTTAACTTAGGTGTTGAGACTAAAGAACGGTCTGGCTTCTTTGACCAGCCAGGATGTTGACCTGCTTGCCCTGAGACTGGAGTTGACAGTGCCCTTTGTAGATCTCCAATTACAACAGTGCTGGCAAAGCCACCATTGTGTTTGGCGCTTGTTGGTTTCTGATTTGCTCAGTCGGCAGTGCTTTACTCTGAAATGAAAAACATCTGGTCAACTCACATGCTCTGTTTAGACTGGTTACACAAATGCATGATATTATGCAACCCAGACCTGCTATCCTATTTCTTCCCCTTCTGAAGCATTTCATATTTTGCTTTTAATCACATCAGACAGACAGTTGGAAGGCTTCCAGGTGCTGTTTCTCAGATGGTGAGCCTTGTGCTTGACCCATCAGCACAGGTCAGCCTGCCACCACCTCATTGTTTTGCAAGAGCTCCCTGTGTCTTTTTTCCTCTGTACCCGTGCTGCTGAACAGAGTTAGAGCGGGTGCCAAGAGACCAGCTGTGGAAGATGGTGAATATCTTTCTGAAACACAATGAGTTGGTTCAGGCAAAGCATTTAACTCAGAAACTCCTTGGACTTTTCCTGTTTGACTTCAGGATTCTCAGCAGGCAGCATGCAGCTGATAACCCTTGTCCTCCAGCTTCAGACAAGTCTGTCTTTCCCCTGATGCTTGTGTGAGATTATCTATCTGTGGGAAGCACTATGATGCAGCATGGCATGAATTCAGCACAGAATTTCTGACTCCTTTACTCCTCTAATTCTCTTTGGTGTCCTTTCAATAGACTGCACAAATCTCACCTTCTCTGGGCTCTTCTCAGCCCCAGAGTGCACAGGTTTTCTGAGCAGAGTAACTGTGAGAAGCTCAGCAATGGAAAAAGGCAGAGCTGGCCACTTACTTCCCACTAGGCTTATGGCTGTTGAAAATCAAGTATAGTAGCTCAAGCTCACTAAGCTCAGCTTTTAATTAAAATACATAATTTAATGTTAGAGACTTCATTCTCCAAGAAGGGGAACATTATAAAATCCCACATCCAACCTGCCTTGCTGAAATTGGCATATTGCCTCTATTATGTTGGAGATAGCAAAACTTAACTGACTTATCATTGTAATGGTTTGCCAAGCAGACAGAGGCACTGTCTTCATTTCAGATATATAAAAAAATGGAATCATGTTCATTGGGGTGGACTTATTTTGCATGTAAGCCAGTGCAACAACATAGCATGGCTGTAGTAAGGTCAAGGCTATGCCATGTCATGTCAGATTGCACAAAGCTTTCCACAAGGAGACAAATGGGAACTGTTTATGATGAACTGTCCTAAACTCCATCTCCAGATGCTCCCTCAAATAACTGCCATGGTGTATCTGGTGTCTGCCCAGGATTCTTCATTTTCTGTATATGTTTGTTTTTTGTTTCTATGTTTATGACTGTAAATGTGGACATATCAAAAGTGGTTGATATAGTGAAGAGAGGTTAATGAAGAAAAGTAATTAGTGCATGCTCATGCTATTTTTTTCCACTAGCCAGTTCATGCCACCTTAATAAGGCTTTGTATGATCCCGTGTGTCATCAGCTGAGAGGGTGGATTGGCTCCTTTAATTTGCTTGGAAGTAGTGCAGTCTTTGGAGTCTGATATCTTGATAACTTTCACACCTTCACATTATTCTTTTCTTAAAAGGGAAGTAAACCGGTACACCCCCAGATCTTTCTCCCTTGGCTAGAGGATGATTCCTTTTTATATTTGGACAGCCAGGGAAAACATCCTGATTCTAGACACGAGGACCTCCTCCTGCATTCTAGAGAGGAACCTGGGTTGGCTCTGAGGTGCATGCACACACATAGTCACACACCACTTGATTTACTTTTTCTCTTGTCCCCCTTTTACCTATTAGTGTCCTCTGAAGGATCAGGTTACCTTGCCAGTGGAAATATATGAGCTCGCTCTGTGATATACCATAACTGCAACAGCAGATCATATAATTTTCCCCTGAAGGCTTGTTGCAGACTATGTCGAGTCATTTGTATTTATGACAGCTTGGGGGTGATTTAGTGCAACCTCACTTTGATAAAAGCCATTTAGAGCTCATAAATATGGGTGACACACTGCCTTCTTGGCTCAGATTTTAAATGCAGAGCTGCATTTACATTACTATTGTGTTTTTATTGTTGGTGGTAAGAAAGTAAGGAAGGTAAGGAGTGGAAGCAAACAGGAAATGGAAGGATAGCGTGAAATGTGAAAGCGTGCTTGAGAAATGAAGGATGATACTGTATTTAGAGCTCTCTGCCTTAAAGAATTCTCTAACCCATTTCCTAGGCATCCTCCCAGGCATCTCCTTGGGGCAATATCCACAGGACTCAAGCAAGAGATCTGCAGCAGTGAGAGTGCCCTGTAACTATGAGAACACACACACTGGTGGAATGATCCCTCTGCTTTATGTGGCATTTATTTCTACTTTTTAAAATGTAATTAAATCCTAATCTGGGGCTGCTGAACCTGGAGAAGAGAGGGCTGCAAGGTGACCTGAGAGCAATCTGACAGTATCTAAAGGGGAGCTACAAGAATGAAAGGGGCAGACACTTTAGCAGGGCCTATAGTGGTAAAACAAGGGGAATGGTTTTAAACTTAAAGAGGGGAGATTTAGGTTTGATATAAGGAGGAGTCTTTTGCAATGAGGGTGGTGAGGAACGGGTTGCGCAGAGATGTGGTTGATGCCTCGTCTCTGGAGACTTTCAAAGTGAGGATGGATCAGGCCCTGGGCAACCTGATCTACCTGTGGAGTCCCTGTGCATTGCAGGGAAAATGAACCAGATGACTTTTAAATATCCCTTTCAACTCTGATTCTATTATTCTAAATCGCAATAAGATATCAATTTTCTTGGTTTGGGAAACTGTACATGAGGATGACATCTTGCCATCTTCTAGGTAAGAGTGGCACTTATCCTCCTTAAACATTTGAACTCCATCTTCCAGCTCTGCCATGCAGCCCTCAGAAATGTACACAAGTTTCACTTTTATTTTTGCTGGAATTCATCTATTTTGCTCCTGGTCCAGCTGTCTAGAAAGGAAGCAGATTCTCTGGGTTGGGGATAGCATGAATTTAGCACTTAGTCTGCACAATAAAAATGCTATAAAAAGATTTCCATATGCTAGCAAGTTTTCTTTTAACTTGGGTCTTACTGTTGTATGTTGTATTTTTAGGTTAATTTCAAAGGAGATATTTCATGATCAAATTTATATTCAGTAACTATGTTTCTAAGGAGTTATGACAGTATATGGTCAACAATAAAACACATTTAAACTCAACATACAGTTGTTAGATGTTATTTCTTAGGCTTAAGTCTATCACTGATGAAAGCAAGTAGGAAGATTCTTCTTGGAAAATTATTATTTTTTTCTTAATTTGTAATGCTCAAAGGATCTTGACAATAACTACCCACTTAATTTCACATAGGGATGAATACTTTTATTTTATAAATGAGGATGGAAAGGATGAAGTGCTTTTCATGCTTTTAGTCTCTGTGAGAGTCAGGACCTGATTTTCAGACCACTAGGTTGTTATCAGGCCTCTCCCAGCAGCCATGCCTTCTCCATGTTTCCTTTCTTTTGAACATCTAGTGTTGATCTGAAGAAATGATTGAGAACTGATCCTGGTGACTTGGATATGTATCTAACATGTTTAACTCTTCAATGGCACAATTATTGATTGCAGGGAAATGAGGACCAGGACACTCAGGTTTGAATTGACAATTATCCTGCTCTTTGATATGATGCTCAGGGCTATGGGGCACTAAGCAAGTGAAGACTTTTTAACAACATCTGTCTGTATCACTAACACAGATTTTTTTCAGTTTCATATGTGCAAAAGCTTTAGTTCATGACTTAAAAGTTTGAATAACATCAACTGTGAAAGTCACCTTACAAGTCACTGTAGCTTTAGCATATACCTGTATGCATGAAATACAGTGAAAGGATTTTAGCTAATCACTTCTAAAGCACTTTATTATCTTTTTGGAGTGTTCTTCATAAATTATAGTGATCTTACTGAACGTTATTATTAGTTTTGAAGTCTAACAGAATAAAGCTATCACAACATCCATCAAAATAAATCTTGCCTGCCTTTCAAATCATACGTATGGTGTTATGCCAGATATGCATGGACAGAATTCTGCACCAAACTATTTAATATTATGCTTTGAATAATCAGCTTACCAGTTTGCCACATCCTCTGAGCTGGACTACATTTATGCATTGTACTGTTGATTGGGTGTTCGCAGTATCAAACCAAAATATTCTTTTGTGACCTTTTCTCACAACCTCATTGGTCTGTATGTATAATGAGGCTTTAGCTTAGCACTGAAGCCACAACTCCAGATCTTCAGCATCGGCTGCAGCTGTTGTGTGTGCAGCACGTGGCATAAACGTGGGGCTCCCACCCAACACCTAGGTAACCACAGCCAGAGCAATTAAAAGGCAGCGTGCTTTTCATTAAGCAAATGAAAAGAAAATCACAGTCCCTGCCCCGAAGATTGTACACTGTAATCAATGGCAGCATTAATGGTGAACTTCACTGCACTCAGAGGAACAGTAAAACATGCATGATGGGGCCCTGAAGACGAGACAACCAGTAAACTACTTGCTTGGCTTTGGTTTCATTAGCCATTAGAGCAGGATAATGGCACTTACCTTACCCCACCAGAGATCAGTTAGTTGTTGCTAACACAATGTTCTGGAGGGATGAATTAAAAAAAAAAAAAAAAAAGAAAAGAAAGAAAGCCAAAAAAAGCATCCCTCCAGTTTTGGACTGGTGAGTATGTGACCCATGTTGTGCCATGGGGCACTGGGCACTGCTCCTGGAGCACGAGTGCTCAGAGTGGGCTCTGCTGCTATAAGATCAGTAAGGAGAGAAGCAGGGCAGTGGGGCAGCAGCCCTGACTTTCAGATTTTGGATTCAAATGTGGCTTAGGTCCTGAGGAAGCATGTTTGTAGTTAGAAACTGGGTGCCCCAGGGAAATCTGGACGTTCCACCATGCTGCTCAAAGCTCAGCAGCCTGCTTTGCAAGATCTGGACTTGATTGGCAAAAGCAAAGTGTGGAGCAGGTTTGTCATCATTATACAGAAGGGATGTGCAACACCTGTCCACATCATGCCTGGCTCAAGCTGCTGCCATTTATCTTTATCCACATTTTTATTAAAAGTAGGTCCTAGAGCAAACAGACTTTGCTGTGTGGCTTTTTTCATTAAATGGGCTGATTTGGTCTCTGCTGACTCAAAAAGCCAATCAACAAGCCCTCCGAATCTTTGATCCATTTTTCTACTTAGCTGTTCTCTAAAGGCTCAATTTCCTCTCTTGTCATGCTTCAGAGAGGGGGAAAATACACAGTCTAGTCCCCAAGTTATAATACAATTATTTGGTGCAAGGGAATTTTTTTTTTCACTTGAATAAATTAGTTGTTAATTAAAGCTTTTTGATGTAGTGCGAAAGAAGTTATATTTGATACCAACAGCTGTATGGTGTTTGATTTATAGTCCTTTGGGGTGTTGTTGGTTACAGCGATTCATTTCTCCCCCTTCCCCCACGAAACACACATACACACTTCAAAGACCATTAAGCTCATACTGTGTTTTCAATTAGAAGGAGATACTTTTCTTGTTGTTGTTGTTTTCACTTTTTTATACGGCTTTAAAGTCATGATGGAAACAGAGGAGAAGCATTTCCCTATCTTGGCTGTTTCCACTAAGATAAAGCCCAATGGCACCAATGACATCTGCTGTGCTGTCTAAGTAAAGTCTCTGCTTGAGGCTGATGGCTGATTCTGGATGGGGTTCCTTCATTTAAGATATTTTGTCTGCAAGCAGTGTGCACTCACAGGAAATTTCCTTCGCTTTCCAGTTAAAGCAAGCTGACTTGCTATTTATGAGAACAAAGCCTTTTTTTCCAGGTAACATGAATGGGTTTGGGAAGTATCCTCTTAATCTTTATCCTAGGCAGGATTAGGGACCTGGGCAGGTAAACTGATGAGGAGCTAGAAACATTTGTTTTAATTTCTAGCTGAAAAACATAGAATATAAGAGCAACGGTGAAAAAACAGAGAGTACAGTGGTGGTAGAAGAGGCTGATTATGTTCAGTTCCTTTTCTCTCTTCTAATCTTGTATAAAGAGTAGATCAAATTTGGCCTGCATTTGTACTTATGCTTAACCAACTGAACTGCCGATCTCCAGTTTCTCAGAAATTACTCAGCACTCCTATGCTTAGCTGTTACTGTTCCTCACTGGGCCAATGTGGTTTTATTTGCACTGGAATATGTGACATCCAAAAGCACTGCCCTGTGCCTTCTTTTCCTCTTCCATCCCTCACCAGGAAGGAGGAGAATGGGCTGGGAAGAGCTCTGTTGACTTTTGGCTATTTAACTTGCTAGTCTGGGAGGCGATTTTCTGTACATGATGCTGTTTTCAGTCAATTCCCAGCATGGTGTTCATTAACTGTAATGGAAGTTATTGAGCAGAAAGCATGTTTCTCCCATTGGTTTGCAGCTGGGATTCTGTGCCTGGGTAGTGGCAGTGGAGCTGTTTGTGGGTTAACATATAGGGCACCTTTTAGAGATGATCGGAGCTCCACTGAGCGAGGTAACAGGTTCAGCTTCCCATACAGATGAGAGTGAAAGCCTTGTCCTACTACTGCCATTTAATTTGCTTTTATACGATAGGGGGAAAAAATTGGGTCTTAATTAATTGCCTTCTACTCCAGGCTCAAGAGGAAAACCTGCTTCGGAACAAATTAA
This sequence comes from Cyrtonyx montezumae, assembly GCF_038088225.1. NCBI lineage: Eukaryota > Metazoa > Chordata > Aves > Galliformes > Odontophoridae > Cyrtonyx > Cyrtonyx montezumae. Next base: position 764,891 of record NW_027072047.1, read on the forward strand.
TGCAATCAGAATCTGCAGGTTTCGAGGCTGCTGGCAGAGTTCCCTGTTTCTGAGCAAATGTGTATAAGTTTCCAGCTCTCAAGAATGGGAGAGGCATTCCTGAAAGGAGGTAGCTGGAGGTGTAGGCTTTTGGCAAACAGGAAGAGCTGGAATGAAGCAAGGCTTCCTCCTGTCCCCTGCTTCCCCCAGGAAATGTGACTGTCACAGTGGCTTTAAATCTTTCCCATAACCTTTGGGTCTGAGTCAAGGATTAAGGAAGGGGCTGAGTGAGGGTAGAGATCAGCCCTGATGGAGTGGGTGGTCAGGGAGAAGCAGGGATACCATTGTCACATCCCTGGGGAAGTGCTTCCTTATCTACTCTTATTCCAACTGGGTTTCATCCTTTCTCTACTAACCATATATTTCTTCATTTATTTAGATAACTAGCATTACTTTTCCCTTCTTGTTACCATTGATGGATGCCAGCAGTGTCTGCCTACTGGATGCAATTTCTGTTTTCTCACATTGATCTTGTTTTAGAGAAATCATTTCATTTGCATGCAACACTCTGTACAATTGCACATTCATGGTTTTGCTGGGGATGGGGTGAGTAAGCCACTGAGACTGACAGGACAGCTGGGGGAATGCCCATCCATATCGGCATGATAACAAATACCTTCCAGTTTTAGTACTACATTGTTTGTTCCAACAACTTGTTGTCAGAAGTATTTATTTATCTAAGGATCAGTTTAATGTTCTGGTTCTCAGGCTTGTAGAAAGTGTATTTTCCGAGTAGCTGGGGGACTTTCTGTTTGCTCTATATATCTTTTGTTTTAGTAGAACCCACAGAAATAAAATATTTTAAGCTTCATAAGGAATTGATAATAGCCCTCAAAAAGAGAGCTTGATCATGAGGACTATGATTTCTGTTCCTTTATCATTTAGTTATTTTGCAATTTAAGGTTATTTTCTGTTCTACCTATTTTGATTTTAACTGAAAAGGGAAAAATGCATGGTTATCTAATAAGAAAATTAGAATTTTGGACATATGGAAGCAAATACATCTTTTGAGGCATGAGCATGCTGCTTTTCCCACAGGAGACCAGGATGGATATCTTATGTATGTCTTCATTGTCCTTATTTCCTTCACTTTATCTGACAAAAAGAAGTAAGCACTTCAGAGTATGAATAACATCTGTGCTACGTTGAACCTGCCCTTGTGTGACACTAGTGGTGCTTCATACAGGTTCCCAGTAAGGTGCTATATTCTTCTGAGATAGCTGAAGAGGTGATAGCATTATTGTGTTGATACTGTGCAACCAGCCTCAAAAATCAGCTGCTGAATTATCCAGGCACTTGGAGAGAAAGGAGAGAAGAAGAAACATGAGTTAGCTGTGCATTCTTCTGCAGGTAAATGAGCCCATCCAAAGTTACAGGTAAAGAAAAAGGAAAACAAAGTGAAGGAAGTGAAGGAAAAGAAAGAAAGGAGAGCACAGATGTGGGCACTGAAGGTAGAAAGCCTGTTAGCACCTGACCATAAAAGGACACTGAAGGGGCTATTGCAAAAGTGCTGGTGCAGTGGGGGAGGGTGAAAAGGGAGAGGAAAAGTGTAGATGGAGAGGAGCAACTTGGGGCTGAATCTGGTGTCAGAGCTGTCCTACAGGGACCTGGAGGAAGATACAGTGTGGTAAGAACTTGGCTGACTATGTGCAGCTGTGCCTGAACAGAGATGCTAGATGGAGTTACTTGGGTAGTAACTCAAAGGGTCTGTGTTACTTGTCCTCTTCCTGATTAAACTGCAGGAGAAGTTAGCACAAGGTGCATGACAAGACAGCAGCATGGACTCATATATGTGGGTTATTCAGCATGTTCCATATTTTCACAGCTTTGGAGACCACCTTGTTTTCTAGTCTGCAAAGATGAGTGTTTTGTGTTCCTTATGTTTTCCAGTATCAAAGGTTCTCATAACCTTTTTATTTATTCATTCATTTATCTATTTATTTTAAGAAGCTGTAATATCTCCATTGTTTGAAAAGGAATCTTTGAATTTTGGCAGGGATGAAAGTTCTGAGGCTGAAGACATGCCTTTTCCTTCTCCCATGAAACTCCCCTCCATTCTGGCTGAGTTATGAGCTGCACAAGATTGCTGTTCCCCATTTCTCACTTATGTTTCTCAGGAAAATGCTGGCAGTGGCTCAGAATAATAACTGAACGCCAGTCTTCTACAGAGCTGGGGCCACATCACTGCCAAAGCAAAAATAGCAAAGGCTGCATAGAAAAACCCCAAGGGGCTCATGGGGCAGGTGTATCAGCTTGGCCAAGGGATGAGGAGAGGAGGAGGGCTGGCTCCGTCTCCTTTTCTATCCCCAGCACCTGGTCCATATATACTGCGGCATCAGTGTGGAGTGCAGCGCATCCACTCCCAGTTGCTAAAGTGAGGAAAAACGTATCCTCATAGCATCCTCATATGTTAATACTTGCTAACCTCCTGCAATCTCCTACTAGCAGTAGTTGTAACAAGTCTTCAGAGCCAAAGCACTGCATATCTCCAACACTCCCCAATACGGGAAAGAATGCTGGTGCTTTTGGACCCAACATAATTTCCATTTTTTATGTTCCTAGCAGAAGATAAAAGAACAAAGCTTTCAGGCTGCCAAATCAGCTGGCTGGAAGTGGGGAAGCGTTGGGTTGATCACTGCAGTGTAACCATGCCGCAGGCTGCTGCATGCTCATTGCATGCTGGTGCTGCCAGAGATGTACCAAGTCAAACAGAAAGAAGTTTTCAGAAATAATAGCTGTAAATCTGGGAAATTCCTGTTCTTTTTTTTTTTTTTTTTTAGTTGCTTGCATTCTAAAGGTCTTCCTTATTACAGTGATCAATGTATCCAACACAGAAGACATGTAGCTCTGTACACATACATATACACGTTACATGATATGTATCTGAGTGACCATGTAAACATTGCCATATTGGATGTATGCATGTTTGGCCTTACATAAATACAGTTTACATTTTGCAGTGGTACAATGCAAAGCAGCAGCAAACCAGCCCTTTCTGAAAGCTGAATTTTGAGAGTAGTTTTCCCGACGAAGCATATGAGCAAACCTTGTTTTTACGTGCGCACACGTGGAGCTGAGCATATTGTTGATGCTTATCAAGCACAGGCAGCTGCATGCAGCCACATCTGCCCTGTGCAAATGCTTTATTTCATTTTGAATATCAAGGAGACCCTCCCTCCCTCCCTGGACCTGCGGGCTCCTTTTCTGACAATGCACAATCGCGTTGCTCATTGGAGTGCCTGTCATTAAGCAATGTGCTGATTATTCTGGCAGCTCCGCTTCCTGAGTCCCCATGGACAGAGTCAGACATGGAGAGAATTGAATTTTGCCAAGGACGGGGCTAAAGGTCGTTACATGCAGTGGACAGCTGTGTCTAGTCAAATCGAAACTATTGCTCCAAGTGTTACCAACAGAATAGCTGATAGCTCTGTTGTCAGTTCATTTACACTTGCATCCTGTTACAAATTAAAATGAAATTGTGGTGCGCTGAAGGAGTGGAAAGTAGGTTTTCTGCCAAGTGACAATTCCTTATATCACCAATTTCCAAGTGCAGCCATTATAAGTCATTTCTAGGAGTCTTTGCGATTTCCAGCATCGAAGATTTAGGATCCTGATTTTCTGCCATGGGCAAAATTCCCATTAGCACCTGCTATAATCTTTTTATCCCAGACATTGAAAAGGAAATGCAGAGCTGTGGTAACCATCTTCTTTTCTCAGCTCAGGTCTCTAAGAATAATATAAAGTACCAAATTGTTCCTTCACTTCTCCCACTTTACAAGTTTTCAATTTTTCTTTTCCTCAAACACTATACATAAATTCAGACAGGAAGAAAGCTATGAAGTGTCTGAAGAACTTCTCTGTGTGGAGGAGAACTGTGGATAGAGCTGCTTTGTCACAGCGCTTATAGCCAGTGCTCATCTCCACCAAGTGTAGCATCTTCCCCTGACCTCACTCTCCATCCACAGCTCAGCATATGCCTTCTGGGCAGAAATACAGACTCTCCCAGGATCCTCAGTGGGCCCTAGCAACCAAGCTGAAAGCCTGTGACTTGACCACATTTAGAATAAACTTGCCCAAAAACATCAATGCTAATTAGCTTGTGTTATGAATGGATTAAGTGAGACACCAGCTGCAATGGGGCATTTTGATTTGGGTTGTGGCTCGGTAATTAGATGCACATAAGCTGGCTGGGGAGCTGTCATTCAGCAAGCAGCAGTTTGCTTGGCGTTGTTGGGAAGAAGAGATTTCTATGTCCCGTCATCTGTTTTGCTGTGAATCTATGCAGCATTCAGCATGAACTGAAATTCTCCCTTAAGCTACAGCTGTGCAACTTGGTAACTTCAGAACTTATCTCCTAATGCAGCTGAACAATGCTGTTTTATTTATGGTACAAAGTGTTCCTGTGTCGCGGATGTTAATGTTAACATCATTCTTCCTTTTGATCTGTGCCAGTCTTTCCCATTTTCTTATCTATTGTTGATGTTTAGAATAGAGTTTTGGGGGAAAAAGGGTTTGAAATTGCCCTGAATAACATTTATGATAGAAAAGTATTCAGAATCAAGACTATGAGAGGCTGAAAATGTGGGACTGGAGGTTTGGACATGTGTGCCTATACCACCTGGTCCCCAGCTGGGCTGGTTGTTCTATTTCCCTCTCAAGCAGATAGGAAGAAATAAGTAACTCCAGTGAGATAGATCCTCTTATTTCAGACATTGTCAGTGTTAAGAGGAAAGAGATCCCTATAAGGAGCCCCCAGTTGTAAGTTTAGATTAATTTGTCTGTTTCTAAAAGATGAGTCAGTAAGTAAATGTCACTTTCCCTGCCAGATTTGGAGCTTGATTGAGAATAAAATAATCAGACAACAACTTCCTTTAAAGTGAGGAATGGCTTGGAAGTTAAAAGGCAGCGTGACTGTTCCTGACACAGAGCCCTTATCAGCTCCATAAATAAAGGGCATGTGCATGCAATGGCTGACTGCATCTCCAATTGCAATACCCATGTTTTAAAAGCCTGCTGATGGAGCATCTGCTTATTTCATTACTTCTCCAATGTCTTTGCAGGTAAGTGATGTGTTATACAGTATCATCTCTAGCAATGCATGACTGGAAGGGACAGCTTGTAAAAATTCTGGATGGTCCATCGCTTTCCCTTACCTTCCTGAAGAGAGAAACATTAGGAATGATGTACTCATTTAATAGGTTGAGTTGGTCAAATAAAAACCTATTTGTAGTGCAGTAGGTTTTACTTTTTCTTAAAGTAAAGAGTACGACTCTGTCTAGTCATTAGGTGAGCTGGCTGCATGCACAGCAGAGGAAGAACTTTTTCATAGCATAGAACCATAGAATTGTTTGAGTAGGTAGGGTCATTTAAAGGTTACTTAATTCAACTTCCCTGCAATGAACTGGGACACCTACAGCTCTCTTAGGTACTTGGAGCCACAACCAGCCTAAACTTGAATGTCTCTAGGCAGGGCATGGGGCACCCACCACATCTCTGGACCGCCAGTGCCAGTGACTCACTGCATTTATTGTAAAAAACTTCTTCCTTATGTCCAGACTAAATTCTTTTAGTGTGAAACCATTTCTCTACTACATAGGGACAATAATTTCATAGGTTCATAAGGTTGGAAAGGACCTACAAGATCATCTAGTCCAACCATCCTCCTATCACTATTCCTACCCAACTACTAAATCAAATCCCTTAGCACCTCATCTAAATGCTTCTTGAACAGCAGAAGACCCTGCTAAGGAGTCTGCATCTACATCAACAGACCCTGCTAAGGAGTCTGCCCCTTTCTCTCTTACGGCTCCCTTTAGATACCGAAAGGCCACTCTCAGGTCTCACTGGAGCCTTCTCTGCTCTATGCTGCACAGCCCTAGCTCTCTCAGCCTGTCCTCACAGGGGAGGTGTTCCATCCCTTGGATCATTTTGGTGGCCCACCTCTGGGCACATTCCATCAGGTCCTTGTCTCTCCTGCACTGAACACTCTCCATCTGGATGCAGCACTCCAGTTGAGGCCTCACAGTGCAGAGCAGAGGGGCAGAATAACCTGCCTTGCCCAGCTGGCTGCACTGCTTTGGATGCAGCCCAGGATGCAGTTGGCTTTCTGGGCTTCAGGGGCACATTTCTGGCTTATATCCAGCTTGCCATCTACCAGTACCCCCAGATTTTTTACAGCAGGGCTACGCTCTGTCCTTACATCCCCAAGCTTGTATTGATAGTGGGGATAGCACTAGGATTTGATGATTCTTATGAGGTTCTGCTGGGCCCACAGCTCGAGTCTGCTAAGTCTCTTTGGATGGCATCCTGTTCCTCAGATGAATCTAACACGCCTCACAACTTGGAATCACTTCTGAACAGCTGAGGTTGCACTGATCCCACTGTTGATGTCATTGAAAAAGATATTAAAGAGCACAGGTCCTAGTACTGACCCCTTACAGATACCACGCATCAGTAAATTGTGCTCAGAAAACATACTGGGGATATTACTATTAGTCAGGTGAATGGGAACCATTAGGCAATACTGGAAAACAGATGGAAGATAGAGTGGTGAGCCTCAACATTGCAATAACAATTTGAGGAGGCCTTGTCCAAATTTAGCCTAGCCCTAACCACAGACCAGCCTGTCTTACATCAGTAGTATGGCACAGGATGTTGTTAGTAGCCCCACCAAATCAAACGGTGTCTTTACAAGCAGAATTTGTAAACTATAGCTTATAGCAAAGAGCAAACTGTTTCCTCACATGAGTTTTTCATTGAGCAAGTTCATTTTAGTCTCATTAAAAAGCTGTGCATTAAAAATGCTTGTGTGGGTTGGTGTCAACTAAAAATCTGGTTTTGAATTTTGTTTGCTTGTTTGTTTTTTAATTACTATTAAAAAATAGTAATGTAGACTTGACAATGCCTACTGCATTTGCTTGGAGTTCTCCTTCCTTCCCCAGACATGTGCTTTTGGGCCAGTGTCCCATGGCAACATGAGCTTGCTGTGTTTCTTTGAGTATCCACTGTGCTTGTTTATAGAAGACTGAATCAACAAGCTGTTCTGTCACTGACAGGTCCCGCAGAGAGGATCCAGAGTGCTATGGGGCACTGTGCTAACAGAGCTCTGATGCAGGTTTTTAGAGAGGCTGTGGACTCTCCTCCTTGGAGATTTCTAAAAGTCATGTGGCCTGGACAACAGCTCTGGGTGTCCTTGATGGAGTGATGTTGGACCAGGTGGACCCAGAGGTTCCTTTCCACCTCAGTCAGTCTGTAATTCTGTGATTTGATACTGGGCAATGAGATCTACTCACTAATCTACACGTATAGTCAAATTTATTGTAGATCCTTTTTTATTTTATTTTTTTCTTTTTTTAGTCAGAGACAGTGAGAAGCTGTTAGCCATCAAGCAGCTTAAGCAAAATGAGTTTCTGGGCCTCTGTCCAGTTACTAATACCTCATCCATTTGATATGCACACAAAAGTTTAAAAAACTGCTTCTGGATTCAGCAGATGTAAAGGGGATGAGCATCATAAGGAGGCCCATGGAAATGCCTTTCAGCTCTGGATCAGATGAGGAGGTAGGCAGCAAAAGAGTTTTAGCTTTATAGGCTTTCCTGATTAGCATCCGCATCTGAGGAAATACCATAAGACATTTTCCACAAGTATTCATTAGCTGTTCAGCTTTTATAAGCCTGGTCAGACTTTGTACACTTTCTCCCATCATTCCGTCTTGTTTGCTCTTGGCAAATATTACAGCAAACATGTTTTTGAGTTGGAGTGTTTGTGGAGGCCACGAATACCGGAGAATATTCCTGAATACTGCCTTTAATATTCCCACAGGAAACCTGCTTCTAGGGATTGTAATGTCCCTCTGTTCAGGAGACAAACATTGCCATGTTGTACAGACATTTAACAGCTCATGAATTGGGAAGAGATCAAGAAGTTTTTAGAAAGGAATTTCAAATACATATTTTAGGCAAATAGCAATCTGCTAATAGTTCACAAATCAGAACACTGAATATGTCAAATGCCTGTCTCTTTTGCAGTGCCCCATTTCTAGGATCTAAGTTCACCAGTAAATTTTGAATGAAAAAAAAAAATAGTTTACTTGCTATTGTCATCTTTTTTTTTTCCTCTATGAAAGAAAATAGGGTATTTTTTTCCTTTTTTTCTTCCCTCCCCTCTCTCCAGCCTCCCCCCTAAATCTGGTGTGCTTAGAATAGCTTCCATAGACTGATCTCTAACTAAGAAACTCTTACTCTTGACTCCTGCTCAGATGGATGATTTCTAAGGCTTTTCTTTTTGTGACAGCAATGAATTGGTCAATGTTTGTATTAAGCTTTCCTAAGTGCACTATTAAATGGGCAAAACTTCAACAATAAACAGGCTGACTGGCTCAGTGATAAATTGAAGAGAGGGGGGGATGTGTATTTTTAGACAGAAGAATCATCATGGAAATTGTCTGATTTCCATGCAGTTGGAGAAGGGCTATGTGGAAATATGCTTCAAATAGGCAACAGACAATAGCTGATTTTAAATCAAATGGACTGTGCTTTGGAAAAAAAAAAAAAAAAAAAGGACAATTTGTCTGGTCCATCCTAAGTCTTGCCTAGGATCTAAGCACTTCATGGTGTTGGAAGCAAAACCTTCAGGTTTTCTTTCAAACACTCTTAACTTCCACCTATCATTGTGACTTGCAAGCAGGATTGAATGGTTTGCATTTCCTCTATGTGAGAAAAAAGTAAGGGCATTTAAATATGCAATTAAAAGCAAAGGAGCACTCCTAGACCTTCATGTTTTTTTGTCCAAGTTTTCTCTCTTGTTTACTGTATCAGAGGACCCTATTCAATGGGTGATGGACAACTGTTTCTGATGAAAAATGAGCAAGTGGAACTTAAGTTCTCTGAACAGAGAGAACTTCAACCCTGCAGTGTTTCCAGCTGTCAGAAATCAGGGCACATGGGCAGTCCCAGGAGACAATTATCATAATCTGAAAATGACAGATATTCCTCACATCCAGTGAAAGCCTTGTGTATTTGAGCTGAAAACACAGTGAAGCCTGAGGTTCAGGATCCAGAGCCTGCTCCCAGCTCTGCTGCTGCCCACTCCAACCCCTGGCAAAGCTGCACCTCTTCTGTAGTCTGTACAAAGGAGATAGCAGTATCTGTTTTGCAGGGAGTGTTAAGAAGCTTAATTCATTAATGTTTACCTAGTGTTTCTAGATCCTCAGATGGAAGATTCTATAAAGGGACAAAACATTGCTGATTGTCTGCTTACACTGGGTAATGAAGGGAAAATAAGGATGGCTATAGGAAGAAGGATGTGATGAGCCACATCAGCCTAAAGTGGCTTTAAGTTAAATAGTTTAGTGGTTTTTTAGTGGTTTCCCATTACCACCATCTTTAACAACTCAAGTCATTTTTTTGAATCTGAGTCTGAGAATCTGACCTCTTAAAATAAATATTATAGGCTTAAGTTGGGGTAACTTTCCTGAATTTATTCCATTGATTTGAATAGAAAGAGTTCTGATTTGCAGAATTTAATTTCAGAAATTTCATTCAGGATTTACAACAAAATATACCAGAAAAAAAACCTTGCACATCTTTACAGCTGGGGAGCACACCATGGTACTGATATGCTAATGTTCAGATCACTTCAAATATATGAGTGGCTTTTTTTGTTTGTTTGTTTATAAGGTTTGGCTTCGTGGGTTTTGTCCTCTTCGTACACAGAATTACTAAACTGTTGGAATTGAAAAGGAGATCCTCTGGAGATCCCCTAGTCCACTCACCTGGTAAAGCAGGTTCTCTGTGATAGGTTACAGGAAAGCAACCTGGCAGACTTTTATACCTTCAGAGAAGGAGTCTCCACCACCTCTCTGGAATACCTGTTCCAGTGCTCTGTCACCTTCAAAGGAAAGAAGTTTTTCCTCATGTTCGTACATATCTTTCTACATTCCAATTCACGCCTATTAACCTTTGTTCTGTCACAGGGCTCTGGCAGGAAAAAAATAAACTGGTTTATTGAGTCCTTTATCATCTTCTGAATTCCCTATAATGTGATGTCATGCTTGGGTTGACAGGGAACTTTTTGTAGGCATTTTGGAAGGTATTAGGAACCAAATTAAGTGGTATAACTTTCGTCATTTGTATTTCTATATTTTGTTATTTACATCCTTTTTTTTTATAAAACCTGACTTTTTAGGGTCAATCTGTGATAACTTCCTTTAGAAATTAATCATGGACATTTAAAAGGAGAATCTTACACAGTGCTCTTTCTTTAAAATACATTATCTTTTTTTTTTTTTTCTCAAATCATGCTGTTAAAAATATTTATATGTAGGTATTGGGTAGCCATTTCACACTCATCCTGCAAAGGGTGAAACCCTCATCTAGTATAAAATGACATAGCTCTATTCAAATTAGGACAAAGATATTAATTCACTCCAGCTGAGGCTCTGGCCCTTGAACGCAGGAGGAGAGCATGTTTTGCACAGGATGGGTTTTCAGGCTGTGTGGAAGGTTTTGCTGTGTTACTTAGCTATGTGTCTAGGCTCAGTGCTGTGGGAAACTATCTATTTGACATTTGTGGCATACGTAGCAAATGCTTTGGCAGTTAGAGTTAATGCCTTCTGAATTTGCAGGTTGTTTACTTTCCGCTTGAACATGGATTTGCTTTCAGCCTCAATGGGAAATCTAACATAAGAAATAATAGGAGCAACCATCTGTCCGAAAGGGTATGAGAATATCTGTTTTTGAAAACCAATAACAGAGATCAGGGACAAATTCACCCCATGTGTAATCTCTGGCAAATTACTGCTATGCTCCTTAGATTTCTGAGCTGGGACTCAATCCCTCTTGTGCAGCATGAGCAAAAGCAGATTTAGGAGATCAGACCTGTAAAATGAACACGGTCAACATCCTTTTCCAATGGTCGCTTCTACAAACAAGTGCTGTTACAGCCCTTTCTTCCTCTACTCTGATTTACAACCCGTTTTGGCGTGCAAAACATACACCTGCAGAGCAGTCTGCTCAGGCAGCGCTGAAGCCTGGGCACTCTAGGGAGCAGTAAACAGCACGAGTGAATGGGAACCCCGGTCCTTCGCCAATGTTTCCTACAAGGAAATATCAATCCATGTGTTAGTCATTGGCAGAGAAAGGTATAATGGCTAGATAGACTGGGTCACTTTTTCAGAAAAGCTCAGGGCCAGATTTCTCAGCACTTGAAAGGGTCCAGATTTTCTACTTTCTTTCCTTCAAGCCAAAAGTTAAACTCATCCCTTCCTCCCTAAGCATCTAAACTAAGATGCTGAAGAGGAGCCAAGTTTTCACAAAAATGATCAGCATCCTGCTGCTCTTAACAGGACACGATGAGTAGATCTTGTGAAGAGCTCAGCATGCAGCATGGAATGGAACTACTCCCAGTTTGCACAAATGGGGACCTGGGCCTCCCGTATCTGTCTTGGTTAACCAGAAGAAATGCAACCAACTGCAGTGGGAAAATACTTGAACTGAATGCACTGTGTTGAATGGAAAGCAAAGTCCTTGTTTTGGGAATCTGCATAGTATTAAGTGTTGGCTGTGTCTACGCTGACTTTGTCAGTCAATTCTGCTGATGGGGTTGAATGGATTGAGTTACCGTCATTTCTGCCATCTAAAGAACAATCTGAATCTTGATCTCCAAACCATTTGGATGAGCTGAAGACTGAGGCTTGAGTAATAAAAAAATAATAATAAAGGTAGAAAAAGACTACAGGAAGCCGTGAAGGAGGTACACCACCTGGTTTTCAGTAGATGAAACATAGATTCCTTGCTATATGTACATTGAATTAATGTTCTCCTATCCTTTTGGGGGTTAATAGTCCAGGGACTTGGGGTAGCTGGCAACATCCTACAACATATGCTGACCTGTTCTTACATGTTGAGCGATACTACTTGAGATATCCTGATGTGCATCCAGCCAAAGATTTTTACCAGCCTTGAAGCAACGCTTTTTGTTCAGGGGACTGAAGTAAAGCATACAGCTTTCATCCCAACAGCATCATCCTCAGGCTATTTTATCTCAATTATACTCTGATTTAAGAAAGCTGAAGAGCACTATATCATGTTCAAAGTGTTTTCTTTCCTCCTTCTCTGTCAAATTATGTCCATTGCATATCTGATGAGTTTCAAGATTGGCTGGGGAAACAAGGGTCTCTTCAAAGACCTTATTTTGTTTATTGATTCAATAGTATTTACTGATTAATAATGACTCAAGGCTAACAGGCTCATCTGAATTGGCAATGCTGTGATCTTGCATGCTATCTATAGCAAGACTAGCCAGATAAGTAGTTTACATAAGACCTGAGAAATCAAGGCTTGTAGTCCTCTTAGGGAAGACTTTTTTTTTTTTCCTGACAGTTTTCAGGGAGTTTTTTCTTTTAAAGGTTTCCATAGAATCACAGGATCACTTTTCCTTATTTCCCTTGTATGTGTGCAGTCATGAGAACCAGGATGGCTTGAACTTAAATAAGCACAGTCCAACCTTTAAGTCAAAGACTTTGCGGTTTTAGGTTTTGCTTGGAACTAGAAGCAGAAGAGCCAAAACACTGCATAAAAGAAGAAGAAAAAAAGCTGTTTTCATGGTATTTTTGGCATAAGCGACTGCTCTGAGAGATACTGGAAATCATACAACAAGAGATTTTTCTTAAGACATTTTCAGCCCTGCTCTGAGGACTGAGGTCCTTAGATAACCATCTGCATGTAGATCCCCATCCAAAATAAACTATCAAATCTTTAGTAGCTCACCCATCACTAAACAGTGATTTCTCCCATGCACGTCTCTCCCTATGAAAGTGCACAAACAGAAGTTCTTCAAAGCATCCTAAAAGAGGATGCCTTTCTTTGCTCATAACATTTTAATTGCCTCTCCAGCAAGATCTCCCTTTCAGGAGAAAGAAAAAGAAGAAAGCAATGAAATGCCCTGTGCTGTCTGAAGGATTTCCTGCACTTAGCCTAACAGTGCACATTGGCATCACTTTGTCCCCCTTCTCTGTTGCTGCATCTTCTCCACATATTGCAGATATTTTTTTCTGTCTTTCTCAGCCTGGAAAAACCAACATACACCCCCCCACACACACACTGATAGTGTGGGTGACAGAGGCAGAGAAATCAGCACAGTGTCAGCAAGAGTTTAGCCCCACAGCTGGGACCTGAACTTTCAGCTGCAGAGCACAGTGGTGGGTCACTGCACTAAAGCAAGCCAGATTGATACAAAGTGCTTGCTCACTCTGGGAAGGAAAGCATCAGAAGCCAGTTAATAACAATCTTTAGGCAGGGTCTATTGTGTGCTTACAGCAGCAGTAGTCCCCAGTTTTCCTGGAAAGGATCACCATGTAGTGTATGTTCACTGACATGACCCCTAAAGTGACACAGCATTTGGATGCTGTCTGTGCATGAGGAGCATAGCATAGGTCAGGGTAGGTTTTAGAGCCATTGAAAGTGGAGATGGAATGTGTGGACTCAATATCCTGCATGCTTTGTGAAGTTTTCAGCTCTGAGGACCTGAATGATCATGTCTGCCAATAGTTAATGTGCCTAGAAAGAGGATGTTAAAATATTCTTTCCCACTCCAGTTTGCAACTGAGAACTTGTTAGTCTGTAATATCTTTTATTTATAGTTCCCTTCCACTCAAAGCATCTGAAAATGCTTCTGCCTGTGAATCCCTTCAATGAACTGCAGATACCTCCAGGCAGAGATGTTTCTCTGTGGTGGCCTCCAAGTGAGATTCAGTCTCCTTAGCCACAGACACACATGAGGGACTCATCCACTTCGCCAGATGTGACCAGCAGGCCCTCAAGACTGGAGGAAAGGGAAGAAACCTACCCTAAGTCTGAGGAATAATAAAGAGAAAAAATCATAGAATAAATCATAGGAGGGGATACAGTCTGACGATGGCTCTGTTTGGAAGCAGATGTTAGGATGAGCCAGTGCCAATGATGAGTGATATCCTTGCGTAATCCGTCTTGAACAATGAAGCCACAACTCATAGGAGGACATTTGGGATCCTACCTGAATGTTTCTCCATCCAACCAAGCAAGGGCCAGACATGCTGCACTAGCCTGGAGAAAGCTCTAACGTAGGACCTTGCGCAGTGGATGCGTCCCAGTAGTGGTGGTGTTGCTCCTAAAGGGATGGGCACAGGGTTTTAGTGTTCACTTACGTATGCCCCTTAATAACCATGGCTATTCCAGGGTATCTACTTATTTTCAGCCCACTTCAGTGTTTGCCCATTGACTGCAGCATACACAGCAGCTGGCATCAGTTGAAGGATCAGCTCTTCCGAATGGCTTCTGGCAGATACTCTATGCCGCCAGCCCATTGCATTCCTGCTGCATTCAGCATGCAGACCAGGGAAGAAAAAGTCAGACCAACTGATGTCTTTACGATTCCAGCCTGTGATTTCTGCTTTATCCACAGCCAGGAGAGATTTTGCCAAGATACATATTAGGCAGCTGCTCAGGACACTGCTGTTTTGTCTGTATCACCCTGAGCATGCTGTCTGTCTGTCTTGTGGTCTGTCTCTGTGACCCAGCTTTCCAGTTGTTTGCTCTGCTATTCCCCAGAGTGGCCATAACATGATTGGTAAGAACCAGCCAGGTGCTTTTTAGGTCCTCCCAAAGGACTCATAGCTGCAGCAAGTGGAAGCACCAGAGCTGGGATGCAGCATGTGCCCATCTGTCCCACAGCCTTCCTTCTGCCCTGACTCCCCAGGAGTCACTTCTGATGTTCCCAGCAGAGAAGGGAGCCTAGCCTGACTCCTCAAAACCCACAGATAATCCCACTGGCTGCTCACAGGATTGTCCTGTGCTCTAGATCTCCAGCCTGGCTTGCAGCCTAATGCACTCCTGCCATTGTTTTTGCCATGCTGAAACCCACAGTGCTTCTTCTCTCCTCCCTGCACATCACTCCCACACCACCTTCAGCATCAGCAACATACTTCTTATTATTTACCCCAAAATACCTCTTCCCTCCAGGCAACAGATGATGTGCACTTAACACCACTTTGTCTCTGCTATGAATATGCGCGTTTCAAACTGATTTAGTTGGAGTCACGCTGGGCAGAAAGTTGGCTCTCTTGAGTCCTTTCCCATGAGGGAAATGCATTTTGCCCCCCAGCCAAAGCTCCCACAAGAAGGGAGATGGAGTTTTCTCAACCTGGCGTCTGTGAGGCTGCTTTGCCTGCTTTCAGGGCATCTCTCCCTCCTTCCTCCTTCCTCAGAGGAGAGCATACATATGTTGTGTGTACATATGGGCTTTTTCCTCCCCTCCCTCTTGGTCCATTGAGTGTTGCATCATGTTTCACTCTCATTGCTGCTCCTTCCACATATGCTGCTTTGGATTTGTGGGTGGGAGTGGGGAAGAGCCCCTCCTGCAGACATACTAGGAGGGAAAAGAAGGATTAAAAAAAGGAGAGAGAAGAAAATAAGGGTATAAATATTTGGAGGAGAGAGTTTAAAAGCAGAGAAAAATAAATGAAAGTGGGTGCCAGGCTGGAACCAGCAGCTGGCTGCCAGCACAGCAGCCTGGGACAAAGTTGGTGGAAGAGCTCTGTGCCATGTTTGGGTTGCTGGAAAAAATACACCCTCCCTCCCTCACTATTCCACCTCTGTTTCTTCCCTGGCCCCAAGCATGAGGAGGCATTTGGTAGCCAAATGCCTGCTTGCAGGAAGTTTGTATTTAAAGCTACATCGAGGGATGCAAATGGAGAACAACACCGATGTGCAAGTGAGTATACACATGAGTCCTCACAGCTCCCATTTGGGATGAGATTGACTGAGGGATCTAGGGTTGCACAAGGGAGCTGCCATCATCCTCTGCTACAAGGAGATGCCAGGACATTGGCAACCATGGCACAATTTTTTCCAATGCATGGGGAGGAGGTGGGAGGGTGAGGGGTGGAGGAGAAAGGAGGGGGGATGGAAGGTTGCAACGCTTGGCTGGAAAAATTTAGAGGAGTACAAAGGAGAAAGCAATGAAAAGGGATGGCAGGAGGGGGAAGGAAGCTATGGGCTGGCTGCTGTGGGAAGATTTACATTTGCTGAGTGGGGCTGGGTGGGAGCAGGCCAGAGGTGTGGGGTTGATGCTGGGGGTGCCAGGGGAGGAATGCGACGCTGGAGCGAAGCGCCTTGTTTTTGTCCTTCCTCTCCTCCTCCCTCTGCTGCGTGCTCGGAGGAGAAGAAAAGACAAAAAGCTGAACCGGTGCCAAGAAGGAGCTGCAGCAACTCGAAAACGGCGCTCTGTGCCGCACTAATATTTCCAAGCAGGGCTGCTCTCGAGAGTGGTGAAACGTGCCAGGAATAAGAATGACTGTAGTGCGGGGCCGCCAGTCGGATGCAGGAGTCTTCTCCCTCCTCTTGTACCTTTTAAATGCCACCCTATTCTTTCTTTGCCCATCCCCAGTGATATTTAGGGATTCTTGTTCCTGGCTTTGCACGATCCCATCCCAGAGAGGGGGGAGCAGGAGCCATGCAGACCCCAGCATCCCCAACAGCACATTCCCTGGGCACAGCATAATGCCAGGCAGAAATGCTATGTTTTCGCCCATTCCTAGCCTTGTTGTGCATATTACTAAGCTCATATGTAAAGGATTATATACGGGTAACAGAAGGAGCTAAAGTATCCATCCCCTCCTGCTTGCTGAAATCCCAGCTCAGAAAGATGATTTTTTTTTTTTTTTTTTCTTACAGTTTTTCCTAGGAAGAAATAGAAGACTGTATTCCCAGGGAGTTTTCTGACTGTTTTCCCATTGCCACTCCTTTCCCCCCTCCTTGCTGTCCTCCTCCCCTTGCAGTACCCATAAGGCTGCTCTCCTTGTATCATGATGCAAGGTTACTTGTAGGACACGCGAATCTCTGCAAGGTGCAGTGTTGTCTGCATCGGTGCTCCCATGTGCTTCTCATTTGCTGAGGGATGTGGCAACTTCCAGGCTGCATGCCACAATTAAGTGGCCAGCCACACCCTTGCTTAATGCAGAGGTGGGATTTCTGTTTTAAAAGCCCCTTCCTGGGGCAAAGCCTACCTGGGGAAAAGATATAATAATAGAGGTATGAAACTTTGACAACAATTCATAACATTAGCTGATTCACATGGGTTGGACTGGAGTTTTGCTGTGGTTTTTGTCTGAAGGGGAAGGTTTTGGCTTGTGTTATTCCCCTCTTGCCTTCATTCATAGGGTGGGAAAATGTACATGTGAGTAGTACAATCGTTAACCATTTTGAAATGATTGCCAGCATCTAGAAACGTTCTTGTAGGAATGCAATATGGAAGTTGAAAGCAAAAAAATCTTTGCCCTGACACATTTACACACACATTTCTGTCTGGATCATACTGGAATTTGGATCTCCAGCTTCAGGTTGCCTTGATGGTAATTAGAGATGGAAGGTAAACCCCCTGACCATGGGTTTGACAACAGATCCAGGTCTTGTTTTATCAGCAGCCAGCAGGTCAGCTTCAAGAATACCGTCTTGGGCAAAGGCTCCTCATCTTGCTGCATCTCATAGGCTTGCATGTTATTAGCTTGGCCCAGTTTGTAGTCCCAAATATGGGATGATCCTGATGACTTCTATTTCACCTGGAATTCATGCCCTAGTATGTACCCAAATCTCTTCAAATCTCTTGTTGGTTCTAAACATGTAAGCCTGGTTTTGGAGGACCTGATTCTGCTTAGTCAGTGCCTGTTGGAAATAATGTGAGAAATAGATTGTGACCGAAAAGTTGTTATTCAGCCACGTTCCTTTATCCTTGTCTTATCCAGTGACAGCTCCTCACAGATCAATGCTCCTTCCTCTCAGAGTATCATAAACACGATCCCAGATTAACACTGCTAGGATATGTATTCATTTTTGGTGTGACATGAGCCACCTTTGTATGGAGCAGGATGTCTGCAGTGATCATTCTCTCCTTGTTCCTCTAACCGTGTAGTCTCTGTAGCCTGACTTAGTCTTGAGCAGAAGAGATGGTGTTGTGTCTTCTTGCTCTTTTTCTCTTTGTCACAAGTGAGGAGCTTTGGAATCATTGGAGTGGGTGGGGAAAAAAATGGCAAATGTCAACAAAAAGGTTGGTAGGTTGGTCAAGTAACTTGGCATAATTGCCATGCTACTGTGCTTTCCACCAGATGCCACCTGCTCTTAGTGAATAAAGTACACACATAAATATATGTGTTTGCATGTGCACACATGGGCTTGCTGTTTACTTTTCCGTTGCCTCTTTAGACTTAATGAGGGTGAATTGTGTATTTAAGCTACCATCCTCACCAAAGGTACATACCATGCAGAATAAGCCTGAATTTCCCAGATGTCCTTGCTGATGGTTTTGGCTGGTGCTGCTGCTCTTCCTCTGGGCACAGCCCACTCTTTTTAACCTGAGATCCCTCTCCATGATATACCAACCTGGAAAAGCAAACACTGGGAGTGGGGATTAAAGCCCACATCAAAGTGAACAGAGGAGACCCTGGCAGCTGTCCTAACACTCACGCACCTGCTCAGAGCACAGCTCATGTTTTGAGATGTCCAGTCAACTTGTATTTTCTTCTAATTTAAACCTCTCAGTACTTCACTTTCCAAATAACAATTAGTGAATAGATCTATAGATGGAATTCCAAATATATGGACAAATAATTAATGTATTCCAATTGTATTCATGTGTGCAATGCAGCATTGTGTTGGATGATATTTAGGAAGATAAACTGAGAATAGAAAATGAAGAGAGCTTCCTAAAAGCTTTATATTGTAAATCTACTGCTCAGATCTATGTTCTCAGTGTCTTGACGACTCTCTGAAGTATGAGAGCTTGTTTAAGGATGCCCATCCTGGGACAAAGACATTTCTCTTGTGCTTTTTTTGTTGTCCAGAGAAGCCATCTGATCATAACTTCCCATCTGACACTGTGAAGCAGTGACAGTGTAGCTGAGTGTCTTTGTCTTTATTTCTGCCTGTATTAAAGATTTCTCTGGCTGTATTTCCTTGAAGCACAGTATCTCATGAATCTCAAGTTGCTTACTTCAAACCCTTCCTCTTTTTAATATCTTACAATGAAACCTTTCTTGCTTGGAGTTGTTATGAGATTAATTCCATGCGGAAGGGTTAATCCAGAGGCTCTTCCAATGCTTTCTTCCACTCCTTCTCCCCACACCTTCCCCACTCCCCGTAATTTTTTTTGGACCAGTAGCCTCAGACTTCTGTAATCTAAATGTGCAAATGCTTTGCAGTCACAGTCCAGTAGTTAGGTTAATCTCAGACCCCTGGAGTGGCAGATGGCTGATTTGTTGCTGATTCCAGTTACAGAGAATTGTGCCACCTATTATCTTTGCACAGGCTGTTGCTTTAAAAGATGCCACAGGCAAAATCAGTGACAAGCAAAGCAAAGAAAGCACTGTGTGATATGCATTACTACAGGTGAAAATGTGAAATATTTCACCTTTTGTGGGAAGGGCTCAAGAGGTGGACAAAGAGAGGGGATGAGGTGGGAGGGGAGAAGAATTTTTAAATACAACTTTTGCTACAGGAATTATATTGAATTAAAACAAATTTCCCTGTTTTAAACATTTTTGCAAAATGTTAATCCTTGGCTTTAGCCCTCTGCTTTAAGTCTTAAACAAAGCAGATTCTGGCATCATGGGATACCTTTCCTGATCCTCCCAAGTTTTAGCAGTGTGTGTTGTCATAGGAATCTGTGGCTCTGCTCCTAGTCATCACAGTTTGGGATGTGCCTCATGGCCACTGTGCAAAGTCATGATGGCACTATATTGCCACTGCATTTACCTGAGCTACACAGAGGAGAAACTTGTCCCTCTGCATGGTTTAAGGAGAATTTTGGAGGACCTTCCAAAACTAAGAGCCAAGGCAACTGGAGTGAACCTTAGTTCAAAGGGTTCTGGGTGATGTGCACAAAGAAGTATGTAATGAATTGGAAAAGAGTAAAAATTCAGATACTTGTTATCATTTTCTGCCCTTTCATGTCCACAATTAATATTTCTCTTTTCTCTTTGTTCTGGGAAATGCCACAGAACCAGATGAAGAATTTAGCAAGAGAGTGTGGGTTCCCTGTGCAGAGTCCGGTGACAAAATCTGTGAATAAGGTAAGACTGATTATTATGGTTGTGAAGGTTTTTCCCCTTCCAAACTCATTATTGAAGAATTAGATACAAAACTTGGGATCTGCATAGCACAGAAACTGACATTCCAAGTGCTAAGTGAAAGAGTCTAAAAGATCAAGCAAAAAAGGACTTCTTTTTAATGCATACCATTATGATGGTTTGGGTTTTATAACAGTTTATATTGTATCCAAATGATCTACATGTGAATAATTGTTATCAACCTCCTGACACTGGGACCTAATTAGGAAGTAAGAGCCTTAAATAGGCCATTTGCGTAGCGAGCTTCCATATGTCTCCTTGTGCAATTTATTTGCTTCACTCCATTGAGATATAATGAGAATGAAACTCCTCGAACTGTCTTTGACTCTGAGGCCCTCCTCTTCATCTTCTTTGCAGTTATAGCCCACTATTAAGGAGATAATGTCTATTTCCCTTTGTTCAGAAAGAAAAATCTGTTGTGCTTCTACTCCTATTCCAAATTGACCAAGTTTTTCAATTTCTGAGTTTCCAGTGGAAATAGAATGAGAAACAGCAAAGCAATCCGCAACCTATGAAAAATATAATGCTGACAGAGAAAGCACAATGAAGGTTAGGACAGGATGATTGTGAAGGTATACTACCTATTATATCTAGGACTCCTGGAAATATGTTGAAAAGCTAATATCATTGTGTTTCAGCTAAAGTATAGATTCAATTTAAAGACCTCTATGTTGATTCTGTTTGGATTTCTTCCTTCTAGGACATGAGGAGGGGAAGAGGTTGATTCAAGGTTTGAGTTTTGTCTTAGTTCTGGTTATTTAGCTCAGTCTGGACCAGTGTGCCTTCTGAGGCACTATGTTCATGGTATTTTGCCGAGCACTTTCTTTAAATATGGTTTCAGAAGAGATCCTTCCTTTCCAAACACCTCTTAAATGCATGACTTCACCCCATGCATCATTCTGAAGTCAGTAAACTTTAGAGTGTGAATACTATATTCTACAGGAACAAACAGGAATGAGTGCTCAAAGTGTTTTCTTTTATTTGTTTTGTTTTGTTTCGTTTTGTTTTGTTTTTCCCTTCTAAATCAAGGTCTTATTTCATTTCTCAGCGCACGTCAGTTCCACATGCAATGATTTTGTTTATGATAATCCACTTGCATGTTCCCTTCCAGGAATTGTCATTGCCTTCCAGAAGGGAGGTTAGTGCTGGTTCCCTCGCAGTGATAATTATAATCAGTCCTGTCAGCCTTCACGGTCTACGCTTATCACTTGCATTTAGAAGGATTTTTTTCCTGAAGCCTATTACCAGTGTAGCTTCTTAGGGAGAAATAGTCATGATTTTTCAAATAATCTTTGATGTCTCTCAGCTTTGAAAACACAGAGAGGAGCAAAATGACTGCCAGTTGCTGTTAAAGGCACTGTCTGCCCATTGTGGTGCGTAGCTGCGCATCTGGAGAGCAGGGTTAGTGTGGAGTTTGGGAAACACAGATTCTTAATGCAGTTGTGACCACTGATCAGGTGTGTCGGAGACACAAGTCAGTGCTTTTTCCAGTTGTGATGCTCTCACAGATTAGCTCTGCAGATGAGCTAGATGAGGGCTCTGGGTGGTAGGCAGTCATCGGCCATGCTAGCTGTGCAGGCAAAGGAGCAGCACAGGACTGATGATGGAGCTGCAGCCACCTGCACACAGCAGTGCAGTGGTGTCTGGCTGGCCAGCATGGTGGTGTTTGATAGGATGTTGTTTGGTGTTTTATTCATCCTAGGATATATAGAAAATTGCCCACCCTAGTGTTTTTCATGGAGAGAGGCATCCCACCATTTTCTGTGTCCTCATTTTCACTCCATTGCTCTTATTGATATGCTAATAGCCCCTCTCTTTGGCTTTTGCTTTTTGCTAACTTTAGAAAGCAATATGTCAGTTTATACCCTTTCATTAGTCTAAATGAGTGATGTATTTTTAATTCCCTCCTATGCTATCACTATGCTCTTCATGTTTTCAAAGATTTGGGTTCCCTTGATTGTGGCAGAAATTGAGAACGGTCATTGCTGTATAGCTTTTGTAGAGCAGGAAATGGTGGGACAGAGGGAACTTGTGTTCTCTGCGGCTATGTATTTACAGCATGTAAGAATATGATTTACCTTTATTTTATTTAAATTCACTGGCAACTCAAGATTTATTTATCAGGTGTCACTCCCTGAAGGAAGATAAATGCTACATAGCAAAGACTTCATCTATTATACAAACAGATTTGAAGGCTTTGCTATAGCATTTCCCTGCCTGCTGTACAGAGTAAAAATGCCTTTGGCTGAACACAGAGTGATACTTAGCAGCAGCATCTTCTGACCTTTTGATCAGATGAGATCTCAAGCCTTATTAGGGGACGGATTATGATGTGATGGTAAGAGGGACAGAAATAGTCTTTTTGTTATGAGATCCTTCCAGTGAACATCCTTCTTTGGTGTATTCAGGGGGTTAAAGCAGTGGAGCCAGGATCAGCTTTTGAAAATGAGTGAGTAAAGTATTGGAACCCGCAACTGAAACACACTCAAGTTTGCCAACTCCAGTTGAATACCACAGCCTACAGTTTACCCCTGATATTCTCTGACCTCCTATTCTAGCAAGCCTGTGGGTGACATTGCAACATTTGCTATCACTAATAACCCCATTTTGGCAGAAAATTCTACACTAAAACAGACCTTGAGTCAGAGTCATAGTCACGGAATCAGAGAATCCTTGGAGTTGGAAGGGACCCCTGGGGGCCATCTGGTCCAACTCTCCTGCAATCACAGGGACATCCACAACTAGATCAGGTTGCCCAGGGCCTGATCCAGCCTCACCCTGAGTGTCTCCAGGGATGGGGCATCAACTACACCTCTGGGCATCTTGTTCCATTGCCTCACCACCCTCGTTGTGAAAGACCTTTTCCTTATATTCAACCTAAATCTACCCTTGTTTAGTTTGAAAACATTTCCCCTTGTCCTGTCACCACACACTCTGCTAAGGAGTCGGTTCCCTTCTTTTCTGAAGCTCCCCTTTAGATATAGACAGGAGTCTAGGGAGCATAGGGAGCTGCAATCTCAAATCCAACATATATACATTGTGAACATGATTATCTGGGACTGAAGGGAAACGCATAGAAGTGTCTGTGTCATTTTTGAGATAAGAGCCATAGTACTTAAACCTGTTTCAACTCTATCTACAAAAAATGTGTGTTTTAAAAAATGTATTAGCTGCATTTTTGTTTTAGTGGAGTCAGAGAGAAATGAAACCAAATTTTATATCAAGCTTGCCTACTACCTGCACAAGATTACACATTACACTTTATTGTAGATTTAAATCAAACTCCTTTCTAACTTGATGTCCAGTAGTGATATTCTGACATAACTAGTATGAAGAAGAATGCTCATTGTTGCTGACTCTGCTCATTAGGAATTATTGTGCCAAAGTTTGACCTGGCTGCCAAAGCCACTTCTGGGAAAGAAGGCTGGGCATTTGTGAAGCACAGTGTTGATGTAAATGGGTATACATGAGCATAAGCCACACACATGCAGGATGCCCATGTTTGTTATGGAGTATGCAAAATAGCCCGGCACATGCTAGAATGGCATGTCTATGTTGTACAAGTTTTGTTTCCTCTTGAAGCCGAATGATCTGTTGCTTTTTTTTTTTTTTTTTTCCCAAAGGGAAGAGAGAGAATGGCCAGCAGTGCACAAATCCCTAACTGCTACCAGTGTAGTGAGGATGCTGATGCATCAGGTCTGGAGAACAATAGCTGCCACAGCCCTACGGAAAGTCTTTGAAAATGAAAAGGTTATGGAGGTGGAGGAAGTGCACAGCAAGACACCATCTCTTCTTATCTCCCCCAGCCTCTTCAATCAGGTGCCTGCTGAGCTTCCCACTCCTCCTGCCTTTTAGGATAGGATCATAAGACATTAGATTCTGATGGCATTAAGTCATCTTCCTGGCATTATAGCTCCCCAAGACAGGGAACTAAAGTGAAACATGGAAGCCTGAGCCCACATGGGGCCTTAAACTGCAACTACTAGAGCTGCAGAGATGTCCAGGAGCTATGAAGAGATACTAGCTGCCTTCACCACCTTTTCAGTAGGAAAAGAAAGGTGTATCAAAGGGTGGGTAGTAGCCCTGCTGTTGCTTGCCTCCTCCTCCAAATGTACTGTTGCTGAAGTATACCCGGCCCATGGACAGCTTCACAATGGAAGCTGCTCAAAGGGGGAGTTCCTCTGAAAGGACCCTTCTGAGTGTAACAGCTTCTGATAAAACCTCTTAAACTTTCCACTGAGAAGGCTTTGTGGGGTGTGTGGTGAAAAGGGCGAAGGTACAAAATGTTTCCTCTGCCCCTCTTCACCACCTTATAACACATAGGTCTCTGTGAGGTATAGGATGTTATCCAGGCTTGGGTG
The DNA here is from genome assembly GCF_038088225.1 of Cyrtonyx montezumae. Classification (NCBI taxonomy): domain Eukaryota; kingdom Metazoa; phylum Chordata; class Aves; order Galliformes; family Odontophoridae; genus Cyrtonyx; species Cyrtonyx montezumae. Next base: position 789,445 of record NW_027072047.1, read on the forward strand.
ACATTGTATTAAAACATTGCTTCTTGATGAGAGATTGGTTTTGTGCTGCTGGGTCTTCTGCCAAACAATCCCTATACGAATATCCTCAAAGCATGATTTTGTCTTCATTTTCTGTAACTCAGAGAGATTCCTGAAAACAGATGAACTGATTTTTGGCTTAGTACAGGAGCTCATCTAGGGCATCTTATGGTTCTCCAGAGTAGAATGGTTAGAGCACATCACAATGTCTAAAGGTGGGTTGCTTTTTTATGGGCATAAAATTTAAAGTGGCAAGGATTGAAGAAAGTCTATCAAACAAATGACAGTGCTATGGGATGGGAAAAAGAGGACAGTTCATGAAGTTAAGCTGTGTTTGTCTAACATAGTCAATTTAAGCATGGAACATCTGGTTCCTTGCAATTATTCTTAGATTGCAGACAGCAGAGATCTACAGTTTCTCATTTAAGTAAGAGTGATATCTTGAACCAGAAGAACGCAATTGTTATAACCAGATTTAGTGCCATATACCTCCCTTCACTTTGTTGGAATTTGGTGCTCTTAGGCAAAACAAGAGATAGGATGATGTTTATGTCATTCCAGTGCCTTAGGCTGCATCTGTCTTCAGCAAACTAAGTGGTGTCTGTGAAATTTGCTGTGCAGAGGAATGAGCATACATGGGGATACTCATACTAGTGACCTTGGCACACTTTTGGTCCATGACAACTAGCAAACTCTTAAATCATTGCTAAGCATGGATCAGGGTTCATTTTGCATTTAGCTGCTGTGTTAAGGAAACTAAGACATGGTTGTGAGCAGAGATATGAACCATTCTATTCTGTGCCAGTTGGCGTCCGTGTCTGGCAGTACTTCTGGGCATGTTTAATTTGCTAGTGGCAGAGGAGGCTCAGGCCCAGATGGGAAACTGGACTCCATCACCTTAAACTCATTTGTCAGCAGAGAAGAGAGAATAGAGCCACTATCAGAGGCTGATTGAGCCTCCCATGCCCCTGACCTCTCCAAACTGTAGATGGAGGCTAAAGCAGATAAGCTGACAGAGTTCAACATTCTGATAGCAGAAAAGAAGTCTGTATTAGCCCTGAAAAGGACACATATAGTACAGGTGCACTTTCTGCATACTTACTAGTTACCTCCCTTGCCTCTCTGAGCTCAGATATGTTTTAAGTCATTTACTTGATCTTTCCTGCAATAGCAAGTGCCATTTGTCTTCACAGAAAGAGTTTCTTTCTCCCTCACCATATGGAGGCTCCTTTTTCAATCATAAGGCTGGTGTTCTGTATAATTTCATTTTAATGATCTGATGGTTGATAGCTAAACGTATCCACGGGAAACAATTGTAGGCTTTAATGTTAGAAAAAGGCTCATGGGAGGATATGGTGCCATGTCTTTTAAGTATGAGAAAAATCTTTGCTTGATAAAGAAAGTTATATTTGAAGTTATTTTCACCTGAATATACCTATGTATTTTTTCATAGTGAATCAAAACCTTACATGAAAATGTAACTTTGGCTTGACTACTGCCACTGGAGTGTGTGTCATTAACTTTCTTTTGAAATCTTTTCACTCTCAAGATGGCATGATACAGTAAATATTTTGTTTAAACATTTCCAACAGAATATTTTCCCTTCAGGAGTATCTCAAGTGTTTGGTCACAATGGGGGAGAACTTATTAATTGAATCTGGCACTTATTTAGAAACATGACCTTAATCTGTAGGTTTCAGTGAAGAAAGTATTTTCCCTAGTTGTTTCAGTAAGTCAGATAAGAAAATTATATTCTTGACATGCTAAAGATGTTCCATGTTTGAAAATGATATCCCAGTTGTGTACCACTGAAACTCAATGCCCTGTGTTGCTTGTTAACCACTACACATTTATTGTTTCAGTGTCCCATTTTGCTATCAAGTATCAATGCACCGCCACATACCAAATAATCAATAGTTCTGTCAGTTGAGCATGCCCTGGAAATATAATATTACTGTTAATATCGATCCATGAAGCAGAAATCAAGGCATCAAAATCTGCAGTCATGACTTGCTAGCACCCTGGCTTTTACTTGCAGAGCAGCCAGCTTGAAAATCATGACAGCATGCCACCCCCAGGGACCAAAGTTTTCTGCTCTCCCTCCTTCCATGCATAATAATAACCAACATGAACATAAGTACAAGGGTAACAGCCTGCATGCAACCTGTAGATATAGTGCATTTTCTCTTCAGTCTTCTGTGTTTTCTGGGTGCAGCGAACCAGCTGCTGGTACAATCAAGATGCATCAGCTTTGGTATCCACCTCTATTCCTCCAAGTTGCCAGCTTGCCTCAGGTGGAAGAAAATGTACTCTCCATTCCTGCGTGTGCATTCACACACTCCCCTGTGAGTTTGGCAGTCTTAGTTGTATCTGTAACAGTTTCACAATGAAGTTGTGAATGAAACTTTGGCAGATTGATTTTACGATTGTCAGTCTTCCCTGAAACCAGATTAGAATTTCTTAAGAGAAGGGAAAAGTATGACATTTTATAAGCCCTTTCCAGATTTTACTAGATTCAAATAAACTAAACCAGTGTTTTATCTCTACATCACGAAATAATCAGCACAGTACTTCCCACTTAGAAATATTCTAGCTCTGGTCTCTTATACTTCAGCAGAACTGTATTGTGATGCTGATGACATTTCTTTAATAAGTGTCTCTGCATGAATAGTACAAGTGTTGGGTTGCAAGTAAGCTGGATGTGAGCAGAGCACCACTTCAGTGAGGATAAGTAAGTTGTAGGCATCATGAATGAGCTAAGGAGTCAGGGAGGTTCTCTCAGTGAGAGCCCACCCTCCAGTAAAAGCAGCAGCCTGGCCCATGCTGGTCCTGACACAGACTTGGGACTTGGGTGGTTCCTCTAATGCTGTTCCCTCTGCTTGGCCACATACCTACACACCTGGAGGGACTGAGAATCTCCCAGCAGTGTGTAATGGACATCACTAATGATGGCCATGCTTCTCCTGTTAGGAATCGGTGTGTGCACAGAAAGAGATTATTTTGGCATTGTCAGATGCTAAGTTCTGTCTTGCAGCTGACCTTCACTATATAACCTTTAACTTTGCTCGCAAGTAGAATGTTCATCAGCCTTATACTCCATCCCCCAGTAGTTCATTGCCTGTATGGCAAGCTATTTAACACTTGGAAGAAGAAGCTCAAAGCAAAGTCTTGGGCTGTTTATGTGAAGAAAAATAGATGTATATTTTTTTCCTTCCATAAGGCATCATGGTCAGATTTTATGTGCTCAGAGCAGTTTGAGCTGCAGACAAGACATTTACATTGTTCCACATTTGCTGGAGTTTCCTAAAACCCATTTTCATATCAAAAATTACATTTCTACACTCTTTCAGAAAGGAAAGAAACAGAAATTCAGACCCTTGTCTGGTTGGAATGGTGTGACTTAGAGCTTAGGGCCACTACAGTGCAAGTACATGGAGCCAGCAAGGAGCTCATCATCAGCTAAGGCTGTGTGCCATTTAAAAAAAAAAAAAAGAAGCACTGCCGTGGCTGCACACTCTTCAAAACATTTTTTCATCTCTATTATTTCTTTTCTGTATGGCCTCAGCAGCTTCCTTCAGCTACTTCAACTAAAACTACAATGATGTCATTATTTTTTTTTTCTCCTGGAAGCTGAGTGAGTAGCCATTTCTGCCCTTATCTCCTCTTTTAGATAAAATGCCCCCAAATGCCATCATTGAAGTTCAGAGGTCAGTGGTGACTTTAAAATCCTCTCCAATTGCCTTGGATCAAAACCAAATGAAATAAAAATCAATGTGTGAGTCAAGAGGCCAAGACACCAAAATGATGTGTCCAACGCAAGCAGCTTGCTGGTTTCAGAGCATTTCTGGCAGCCATCTGCTTGTCTGAATTTGAGGATGTGACGCTTTTAAAAGTCAGAGAAAAAACACACACTAAACCACAGCTTTCAGATATTTTGCTTGATAACAGGATTCTCTTTTTTGTGCCCATTTTCCTGCAGCCTCGAGAATGTCCTGTTTTGCAATCATACTGTCAGCAGGTGTTCATGATACTGAAGCACCACATTGTGTAATTCTCTAATTTGAAAAGAAAAGCTTTTTGAAGCCTCAGAACATTTTCTCCTCATCCCTCTTCATGAATGAGCAACAAACAGAGAGTTATCAAAACTCAATAGACCCTCATTTGTTTATATGGATAGCGATTGGTCTTTTATAGCTAAAAAGAATTATTTTTTTCTTTTCTCCACACTATTTCTATTTCAACTCCGTTGTCTCAGATTTGTCTCATGTAACAAAGAAACAGATGCTTTTATGGATGGTGTTAACTGAGATACTGGTGACCAAATCATGTTTAAGAGCAGAATTCCCCTTTTATTCTTGAAGGTGGTTACAATCAAAGCACCACAAGGCTATGGCTGGAGGGAGAAACTTGAACTCATGGTGTATCCTTCCTGTGAACAAATAAAGACATTCTAGATTCTTTTGCTGCCAGTGTGACCCCCCCCTCCCCCAATCAGCAGCATGTCTACATTTAAGAAAATGATATTGTGTTAGACCATAAAAATCCCTGTCACGGTCAGAGCACAATAAAGCAAATACAATATTGTTCCTGGCCCAAAGACTATATGACATTAAAGGTTAAGACAAGAGTGAATGTATAGACAGAGTCAGGAAGACTGCAGTGGGAAAAAGCTTTTGGTCCCTATCAACACATCCAGCTGTGGCCAGCTGTTACTGGGCTATATGCATTGCACTGGGAGAGATTTGGAAGAGGGCTACAGAGAGGGCTGGTGGATGTGTAACAAGAGCCTTTCCTCTGCAGCAGAGACAGCCCTGGAGAAGAGACGAAGGTACATTAGCAGAAGTTGTTTACCCTCTTACTTGGCAATCGCTTAGGGAAAATATTCTTTCTGGATTTTTTTTTAATATATATGAATAAGGCATTCATAAAGTAATGAAAGCTACATTTTCATCAATTATAATGGACTCCGTTAAATTCTAGACATTTACCACATCACAATGTTCATCTGCAAAGCAATATTTTTCTGTGCTTAATAAAATGGAACAGCAGGAGTACTGCAGCAAATTTAAGCCACTTCTAGCACTCAGTGTCAGGATTTTAATGGCACCCACATTACCTTGGCTTCTTTTTATAGCTTCATCTTGCTTTATGTGACAATACTTAGTTTTTATGTCATGCTTTTCGCATATAAATCTCGTCGCTTCACAAAGAAGAGTAGGACAGTATACTCATTTCAGAGAACAGAAATAGCACGAAATGAGGTGACTTCGTTCCGGCCACAGCAGGTCAAAAGCACTGTTAGGAGGAGACCTCTGTCTTCTTAGATTCCATGCCCTGAGTGCACTTCATCTCCAATGAGAAGCTCTACCCATTTGTAGACAAATTGGGGTGTGTGTCAAAGGTTTACAGTAAATGGGGTGAAGGGAGTGGGAAACATCCCATTGGCTTCTCGAGGCCTTGTGTTGCAGCCAGGCGTTCTTGTCTGACAGAGTTAAGTGCTAGGAGTTGCTAATGGGAATGGGAAAAAAAAAAGGAAAAAACAGAAAACATATGGTATGAGGCTACCTGTGTTTCCATTTTTATCACTGGCCACTGCCTGTTGGCTCTTCTTGGAGGAATTTTCTACAAGTCCTGTTTGGAGTGGAGAAGGGAAGAGATGATTTTACCTGCCTTGAACCTGTCTGTTCAACATCTTCTGGTCTCAAATGTACTTTGAAAGTGGCTTAGGTTCAGTGTTGTACTTCTGAAGCTATGTGGGATTTACTAAGTCCTTTGTTGAGGTCAAGTGGTGGTAGTGACTTAGGAGGCACGAAGATGTGGGGACAGTGCTGTAATTCTCTGTGAAGGCTTACTGTGATAGTAGATCACTCAAAATTAGCCAATTGTTTTGTGTGGAAAGGAACCCACTTGCTTAAAATGATCCTTTTCCCAAAACTTGTGCTTCTGTGGGAGGGGTTCTTAACAGTTCATAGCAAGGGCTTGATACTGAAGCTGTTTTCCTGATCTCCAAACAGGGAATCTGTGGTGTTTGCAAATTGCCTGTGTTACAGATAGCCATTCTGTCCAGATTACTGCAGATTTAGAAGGTCTGCACTTCAGTCCAGCCATGCAGTACTGTCTGTTGAAGAGCCACAAATTCTTCTCAAATCCTCTTTGCTCATCTCACAGCAGAGCATTTTGCAGGGAGGGATTTTTTCCAGGCAAGATGAGGGGGGTGGTGTCTTGGCAGCTCCATGAGCCAGGTTGCCAAATATCCTCCTCCTTAGGTGAAGGGATTGTCCCAGAGAGGAGCTGCCTTTGATATGCAACGATTGAAGATATGATGGATGAGCCTCTCTGGGCTCCCTCCTCCTTGGAAATGAGCTGTATATTTAAATGGATCATATCCTAGTGAAATCAGCTGGTGAATGAATCAGTCAGACAGGCTCAGAAATCTTCCTGCTGCTTCCAGGGAGAAGCCATGCTCAGGAATGACTCCCTGGTAATTGAAGAGCTAACCTCCCACATGGCTGCAGAGCTCCTACCACTGCAGTTTTCCCTGTTAAATCAGACTATGGTTATGTAGCTTTTAAAAGAGTAGAGGAGGGAAGTGATCTATAGCAACCTTCCTCATCTTCACTTAGAGCAAGGTTCTCAGGCACAGTGCTTGGACAACATGACTGTGGACTGAAGCAGTTGAAGCAACAATGATGGTAAATCCTGCTGTGGGCATGAGAATCTTTGGTTCCACAACAGCTGGTGAGGAGATTAAAATCTAGAAGAGCCATGGGACATTCTGGGATCCTGTTTACCCCACAAACCCATCAACTGTGCTTTCTACTTCTAGATCTGAGTGACCTCCAAAGGGGAGATCAATGGGCCTAGAAAATGATCTGAAGTTAAAAACAGAAAATTGTGTGCTTCAGGGCAAGCCAAGCTGTTCTTCCCAACTAAAGCTTTAAAAAAAGCTACCAAACCCCACATACCTCTAGGGTATTTGTTGAGGCTCTCTGCTCACAATGGCCTGTCTCCTCTGCAAGATGCATGATTTTCTAGATTGGGGTTAAAATCAGAGGATTTTACCTGCATGATGAATAAAACCTTTGGTGATAACAACAAATGCAATTTTCATCCTTACATGTACCTCACAGGATTATAAGTGATACAAACTTAGAGATATTTGGTAGTGCCAGAACTGAGCTGATGCAGATCTGAGATGAAGAAAAGGCTACACTGGTTCAGCTTCTCATGTCAGCATTGTTTGTCCATGCATTTCTCCTTCAATGCTCAATTTGTGCAAAGCTGCATTCTCTCCTCGATGGCAGGTGGAAAGAGCTAGGGAGGCACATCCCAGAGTTTCTGTCTATAGATAACAGACTGATGCACCCCAGAACAAAAAAAGAAAGGAAAAAAAAAAAGAGCAATCAGCTACACAAGAACTGAGCAAATTAAATGTCTGAGCAGCGCTTCAAAAGCGAACATGGTCAGCATCAGAAATTTTCCATCAGCTGTAATAACACCAATTACTTTGCCAATTGCTGATTCCACCGTGATTTGTTTAGTGCAGTCATGCTTCAGCCTATTGCCTAGGTTGATAGGCTTTGTTTATGCTAACTGATCATTTGCAGTGCTTTTTCTCTCTATTTTTCTCGTGCTCTTCCCTTCCCTCATACCCAGCTGCAATCCAGAATTGCCCTCCCAACACAGTGTGCAATGCTATCCTGGGCAGGTATTGATGAAGGGTGAAGAGTTTTTGAGAAGCAAGAGATTGCATTGCTGTTCCCAGCTACTGATTCTCCTTGTTCTCCTCTGCCACCAAGTTTAAATTCCAGAATTGTCCCAAGAACTGAAGCAAGGAGTTTTCAAGGAGTGGGCAGCTATAGTCTACTGTGGACAGTGGCTCTGGAGCTGTCACTTTTGTCCTGAAGACAGACAGAGAGATCTCACATCTCTCCAGATGGCAAAGGCACATGAGCTCTCGTGCATACTCCTGAGAAGTGAATCTCCCTGAAAAGTGAACAGGAACTTTTCATTGCTGTCTCCATACAAGACCATAGAAATTAATGTGTGTCCCCCATAGCCCCTTTGCACAAGAGTTGTGATTATTATTCTCCTAACTGAGTAAGAGAGCTATTAAGGAAACATTAAAGAGTGCATCTGCCTAACTGGCAACTTGAATGTAAACTGCTGTGATATCTACCTGGAAGAAAAAGTCTCACTGAATTCCCTTCCCAAGACGCTTAGGCCAGGGCTGCAAAGAGCTGGATGATATTCCCTTCTCTGTTCTCCTATCTGAGATGCTAATGGGTGGCTTCATCTCCCAGGTGCACAGTGTTTTCCTTCCAATTTCCCTCCTTCCTTACCTCTCTAGCTCATCAGTGATGGCTCTTTTTGCACATATCATTCTTTCTCCCAGCTGCTTCATGTGGTTTTGGCCAATCACGAGGAGAGGAGGTTAACTGTGCTTGAGCCTCCTGGCTCATTTTCACAGCCAGCTCCTTTGTGCAGGTGCCTGGAGAGTTCTGCAAGCAGGGAGAAAAACAAAGCTGTAACAGCATCATCCTGAATGACAGAGAATCATGACTGTTTCTATACAAATGAACAGAGGTGGAACATCCATAGCTTCTCTGGGCAGCCTCTGCCATGGCCTAACCACCTTCTTTGTGAAAACTTTCTGATATCTACTCTAAATCTTCCCTCATTTGTTTTAAAACCATCCCCCCTTGTCCTATCATTATCTAGCCATTTAAAATGTTGATTTTCCTTCTGTTTATAATCTCCCTTTAAATACTGAAAAGTTACTGAGTTATCCACAGAACCTTCTCCTCTCCAGACTGAACACTCCCAGCTCCCTCAGCCTGTCTTTGTAAGAGAAGCACTCCAACCCTCTGGTTATCTTTGTGGTCCTTCTCTGGATCCACTTCAATGTCTCTTCTTTCCTGTGCTGGGGGTCATAGGCCTGGATGCAGTACTCCAGATGGGACCTCATGAGGGCAAAGCAGATAGGGACAGTCCTCTCCCTCACCCTGCTGGCCACCCCTCTGTTGAAGCAGCCCAGGATACCATCAGCCTTCTGGGCTATGAGTGCACACAGCAGCTTGCATTCAGTTTTTAGTCCACCAGAGCTCCCAAGTCTTTCTTGGCAAGGCTACTCTCAAGAAGAGTATCTGGGATCACCCCAGCCCTAGTGCAGCTCCTTGGAGTTGGCTATGTTGAACTTCATTAGGTTTACCTGAGCCCTAGTCTTTTGTCCCAAAGGAATCCACCATGAGCCCACCCTCACTGGGATGCCACAGGACTAATTTCTAGCTATCTTAAGGGGGAGGCAAAGGAGCCCCCAGAAACACGAGCCTACACATGAGGTATCAGATGGCGGTGAGAATATCAGCTATCTCCATTTGTACCCTACTATCAGTTTCAGCTTTGCAGCTGGTAAACGTGTAGGTGACACACTTTGCTACCCACAACCTTCTTCGTCACCAGGAGCTGTAAAAGATCCTCTGAATGCATTTCTCAACCCTCACAGTTCATACCAGCCACAAATAGACACAAAGGAGATGAGCTGCTGGCTCACATCAGAGAAATGCGGCAAAAGGGAATTTCTGAGGAAACTATAGTAACCCTAAACTGGGAAAAGTTAAAGTAGTGGTAGGCTTCAAAAGAGCAGGGATTTCTTTTCCAGCAGTGTCACTGCTGTGGACACTTACTCCCCACTGTCTGGCAGTTTATGTTGTCCCTCATACTGGTACAAAGCACTAGTGGGTCTGCAATTTCCCCCTTACACAGTCCAATAGTAATATTTTTCATCCACTTTGCATTCACTGCAGCACAGCTGCCATGGACACCAGCTGCAAGCCTTTTATTTTATTTTATTTTATTTTGTGTGGGAAACTGAGACACAATGAAAAATAATTTTTCCAAGTCACAGACCTACTCATGAAGAAGCTAAAAATAGATGAGAACAGTTCCTACTTCCTGTCTTATCCTCAAGACAGAATTGCATTTGAAGATATCTTATCAGGGAATATTTGTGGAACCACCACTAAGTCCACAACATACTCAATTATTAATATTCAACAAAATATATATATACCCTTAATATTTTGGGGATACTCAAAGATTTTCATTTTCAGAAAGTTGGCAAATCAGTGTCAGTTGTGATGAACATCAGTGTCTTAAACCTTTTTCCTTAGTTCATCCCATCCTGTATAAGCTTACTGAGCGCTGTTGAGGGGTCACAACATTCCTGATGTTGCATATATGCTGCAATATCATAAACTCGCCAGAGGATTTAAAATACCAAAGGGATTACAGAATTGAAGACAGCTCTGTAAGTATGGTTGGATTGGTGTTTATTTTAGGGAAGGGCCAATTATCTCACTGCACTGGAGTGCTGCCCACACAGCTCCATCACTTTGTGCCCTGCATCTAAGATCAGAGGCAGATATTGGATGGTCAGTCGTTCCTCCCACTCTCTGGTCTGGATTTCCATGTGTGATCTGTTGTATGACAACATAATTCATGAGAAGAAATTAAGGCAAGATTGTCATCATTTTTATTAAGGAAACTTCAATTTGGGGTTACTAAGGAGGCATTTTTCATCACAGCACATGGGAAGACAATACTCATGCAATGGTATTTAGTGCAGGTCTTATGCTGAGTACTGCAGACTTTTCTTATGTCAGACCCTTGGAAACTTTCAAGACTTATTTCTTCTTTGGTCCAAACCAGAAGAATATAGTTTTGCATGAAAAGTAAGGGGAAATACCAGCTGATGTAGTGGAAGACAGACCAATTCAGAAAACAAACAATATAAAGACATGCTGTATAACTTCAGCTACTGCACTGTAGATGTTCCTGCATTTTTATATCCCCATCCATGAAACATGAACATTAGTAACTCTCTATCTTGCAGAGAGTTAAGAAGCTAAATTAATTACTGTTTGTGAAGCTAATTGAGATTCCCAGATGGGCACTGTTTGGAAAATTGTAATTATTATTATTATTATTTCCATTGAGACTTGGTTCTATATAATTAGTTCGCCATATCTGCAAACAGGTACACTCTATAAAGCTGTTTGGAGACATTCCTCATGGGACTGGCCTGTGCAGACCAGAGTGACAATCAGAGTTGAGTGGTCTGTCTGTTCTTTTTCCCCACCCCAAACTTGCTTCATTGGCTGTACTCCTCATAAAGTCACCTGTCTGCAAGAGAGCAGAAACAGTTAAGGAAACTGTCCCTGTAACAAATGCATGCACTATTGTAAACTATTATGGAAAATTATATGTGTCTTTGTGCAGTGGAGTAAAGCCTGGAGATGGATTTCCAGAGAGGGAAAAGGTTTTCCAACAGCTTTTAAATTTCCCTAGCTTTGGATGTCAGCCTCTGATGAGTTTAAATATACTCTCTTGCAATGTGCACCAGTCACATATTGTTTTAGTTTACGCTCACAGGTGCTGCTGAGCTCAGTAATACTGAGTTAGCTCAATATTTTCAACTAAGTCAATAAAAGCTGAGGTTGTCATTACTTCACTTGACAAGATTCACTTGTCAAACACCTCTCCCACTTAAAAGTAGCACAACAGTAGTAGAACAAAAAGACCTACTAAAATGGTGCTAGTTTTAAAGCAAAACATCCCTTTAGCATTATGTAAGAGCTATAGAAAGTATGTTGTTTTATTTATGAATGTGGAACACTGTCTACTCATTATTTCCTGAGTTTGTCTATTTTGCTTTTCCTTTCCTTTCAAAAATAAGTGGTAATTGATCTTGAATCACTAGCAATGCTGACAGAGATTTCATCTGAGAGAAGCTAAGTCATTATGAGCAGGAAAGATGTAGAAAGAAGGCAAAAATTATCAAGTCAAAGTGTCAGAAATGCCCATGCAACTTAGTCTGAAGTTGTGCTTATTTAACATACAGAGTGCTTTATCCAACTAGTTCCTGCTCTGCCCAAAATCAGCAATTGACTTTCTACTGGCAGCTGGTACTGACAGTGGGCAGGATGGGGCTTAAAAAGTATTTTGAGGGGTGGACAGCAGGGCAAAGGAGGGGATTGTCCTCCTCTGTTTTGCTTCTGTAAGGTCCACTCTGGAGCACTGCATCCAAGCCTGAGGTCCCCAGCACAAGAAGGATGTAGAGATGCTGGAGCAGGTCCAGAGGAGGCCACAAAGATGCTCAGAGGGCTGGAGAACCTCTGCTGTGAAGACATCTGAGGGAGTTGGACTTGGACTTCTCAGAGAAGAGAAGGATCCTAGATAACCTCAATGTGGCCTGCAAGTACTTGAGGAGAGCTTATAAGGAGGAAGAAAACCAACATTTTACAGTGTTTGATAGTGACAAGACTAGGGGGAATGGCTTTACAGTAAAAGAAGGGAAATTTAGGTTAGATGTTAGGCAGAAATTCTTTACAGAGGGTGGTGAAGCTCTGGATAGCGCATCTGGAGATGTGGGAGCCCTGCAGGTGTGCAAAGCCAGGTGGGATACGGTCCTGGGCAGCCTGAGCTGATGGTTGGCAATGTTCCCCTTGGATGAGGGTTGGAATTAGATGATCTTTGAGGTTCCTTCCAAACCAAATTCCAAATTCTATGATTAATGTCATTCTATAGTACTTTGCTGTCTGTTTCCCCTGTAAGTTCTTATTTTCTTCCATATCTAAAATGTTTGATCTGCTCCTGCTCTTGTCTTTTTGAAAAGATCCAAAGCTGCAAGTGCTGCTCTGTTTCAACTACCTCTTGGGTTTCACACCATCACAAACAGTGGGGTTGGCGTAGGGGTAGGAAGTAGTCCAGTGCATTTTATTTTGCATATGGCCCAAAGATGGGCTCACTGCTATGAAAAAGTTTTTAAGCAAGCTGAGGTACCTTATTGCTACTTAGTTACAGTATGAATTTAGAGGTGTGAGTACTTGTTATCAAGTCAGTGAATCTTTCAGTTTGATACCTACATCTAATCTAATCAATTTTAATGTCATAATAGTTTTTGAATTCCTCTAAATCCTGGAACAGTCCTTCAGAACCCATATTTGCTAAGTTATGTCATTTAGCTTAAAGATAACTGGAAAATTGAAATATTTTACTTGTCCATGAATGAACAGGAGGCTAAACTCCATTATCCATGACTTACTGATGGACTTGGAAACACCTGACTGCCTTTTAGAATCTGCTGATATGGTTCTGAAAGACTGAAATGAGCTTTGTCACCCGTGTGTTTTTAGGTAGCAGGTTTGGGGTTAGAGGGAGAGAGCTAAGAAAATAAATGGTTATTTAATATTCTCTACTTCCAACTCAAACCTACAAAAACACAGCCAATTTACTTTTGCCTGCACTGCCTTTACCTGTATTCACTAATATAGCGCTGGAAAGGTCTGAAATTTTATACCTACATTTGCAGAATTCCCCACCGTTGCTATCAGCAACCTCCCAAACCAAACCATTCAGTTGGTCCTTTGATGTGCAATTAAACCCAGGAAAAAATAGCTTTGTGTAATGTATAAATAGAATAGAGAAAAGATAAAGGCTGTGTTGAAGTCTCTTGCTGACAGCTTGGCATCCAAAAGTTAAAAGTGCACGCCACTACTTCTGCTCAACATTGAATCCTGAAAAAGTCTTCTCATTTCCAAATTAGAGCCACCTGAAAATTAGTGCTCTGTTTACCTTACAGCTGCTTTTGTTTAGTTAAAAAAAAAAAAAAAGTTAGTTCTCAAGGCTGACTTGATTTGTCTTATCAGCAAAAATGATTTTTTAAAGAATATGATGGCTGCTCTCTAAGGCAATATTTTATTAGTTTGCTTTACTCTTTATTTCTATAAAAATAACAATCTTGCAGTAAGCCATTAGGTTTACCCATTCTTATTGATGAATAGCTGGCATGTGAAATATAGACCTCTTGCATGTTGCAAAAGGTCAGAGTGTGTGGCGTGTTCTTTGAGCATCAGGGATAAGGCAGACACGTTTTGATTAACCTGACAAAAGGGTGAGATAATCCAAGTGGAAGCTGCAGTATTTGAATGAACTTCAGCTGTTAATGTCTGCCATATCTGAGGGTCTGACTGATCTCCTGCCAATGTTAAATTCACATAGCTCCATGGCTGAAGTGGAGCTATCCTGCTTTACATCAGTGGGAAATTTAATTTAACCTCTAGGAGGAACCAAAAATAGCTGGTACCAAAGGATGAGGAAAACCATTCAAATTTAAAACTATGAGGAAATACATGCAGGAGAAAAGAAGATGGCAAAGGATACAGTTATATCATCCTACTATCACACATCTAAATGGGCTCAGTTGGACTGCCAAGCTTCCTATAAAACCAGAATGGAGCCCTGGGCCCTGGAGAGATCCATGCACACTAAACAACCTAAGCACCATCACCATCATCACCTCTGATTAATCTGAACAGGTTTTATGCAAAGGTTGAATCAGGCTGTGTTTCAGTATAAAGCTGGATGAGGTCTCCTGGGTCATTACAACCAGCTCATGATGAGCATCCCTTGTGTCCTGTAATCCCCTTAATACAAATCTATTAAGTTCCCTTAGTTTTGTTTCTTGCTTCTTCCAGTTTATACCCTTAATTTATTTACACATTCTTCTCTCATGGTAACAGTGTGCAAATGAACTTAAACAGCTTGTTTATCTTCCTGGTACTAAATCTCTAATGCATCAGTAGACAGCAAGTGCATCCTCTATTGTCTTGCTAGACTCATGGAAACCACAAGAGGTTTTCCCCTCTTCTGAGAAGCACAGCATCCAGTTACTCCTGTTGCTCCTTTGCCTGATAAAAGATGCTTGGGAAATCAGTGCATCTGATAATGTGACAGTAAAACTCTAGAAATCTCATAAGCTGGCTCTTCTTTCTTCAAAATTACACTGGTCTTGAGAGAAGATCTTACCATGCATGATTTCATGGCTTCAAAAATAAAATAAAAAATAAAAACAAACAAACAAAAACTGTGGCACAATCTCTTTGTGTCATTTTGTGGCATCTCAAATGTACGTAAAAGTAGGTGTCATAGATGCAACAAAAATCTTTGAACAGAAGGTTGGTATCCCTGGCAATAGAGAATGGGGAGAGCCAGGGCTTGGGGCTGAACTCATTTCTAGATACATATGCAAAGCAGTAATAAATGAGCTACAGTTTATTATGGAGAGAGAATCAGGTCTTCCAGCTGATCTATTAGGACTTCAGGCCAGGATATTTAATTATGCCCCGGCCTCCTCCTTTAACCAGATTATCACAGTGACACAGTGACTGCCGTGCCCTGCCAGCACCCTCAGGCCTCACTCCTCCTCCTCTGCTCACAGTGGCCCCGCTATCCATGGAAAGAAGATGCTGAGGCTCAGAGGAGTTACAGCTGGGAGCTGGGTGATATGTGGGTTTTGTCTTAAAGGAAGAATAGGGATGATTCGTGTTTACAGAAATGGTTAGGATTCTTTTATTTTTAATAAACGACAGTTTTTGGTAGTTGGGCACCTTCTTATTAATTTATCCATCTGTGCATTGCAGAGAGCAGAGGATAAGTGGGATCAGTCCCCTCTTCCCCCGTTCTGTGCATGATGCTGACTCCAAATGCACCCAATGCAGTGGAATCCATCTGTAAACCCTGCATCTCTTCAAATCTTCAAATACCTTCCAGAGGCAAGAAATGCACAAGCCAAAGCCTCCAGTTCATCACAGCAGGATCGTGTATTCTGCAACACTTCTTTCCCAATGTCATTGCTGGGTGCAGCTCCTTGAGCAATAACCTCATTTTTTCTGTGGAAAATCCTTCAGCTTGTGTTGCTTGAGATGAGTTGTCTCAGCAGGATTTCATTTCCTGAGTGTGTTTATTTTGTCCCACCATGATCTCAACGATTTCTCTGTGCAATGAGTTTCACTTTCTTCTACTTTCTGAAAGGGGATAATAGTCCTTATGATGCTTTGAAGTGCCATGTAGGCACTGGGGTCGCAGCTGATAGTACCACTATTACAAGGACAAAGGTAATGAGCATAGAAGAGAGGCATAGGTATGTTGCTTCCTAGGGAGAACTAGTTGTTATTATTTAGTTTTTGGTATTTTTAGAAGAAAAATTGTGGTGGAAAAAAAAATAATGTAGTATTGACAAAATGAATGGTTCATACATTGGGATAAAATTCACCCAATAATTCTGACTCAAAAAAAATGGAGATAAAAACTGCAGAAAACAATCTAAAAGAAAATGCTGTTATTTCTCAGGGAAATGTTTCGTTTCAAATTTTCTTTTCTGAAAAACGTGTTTTCTACTGAGGAAAATGGAAAAGAGAAGAAAAAAGGAATTACAAATGAGAATGTAAAAATAACTGTATATATATATATATATATATATTTCACATCTGATATGAGAGAATATACTTCCTGATCTATTTTACATAGGTTTTTTCCCCAAAATATTGTTCCCTCAGCTGTTTTCCCTGATTCTGTCACTGCCTCCAGTCCTGAACTGACATGTGACCTGCAACAAGTGACAGTGTCCATGAGACTTGGTTCAACCTCCTGCAGACCTGCTATCACTGTGGGGTTTAATGGGCTTCATTCATTAAACTTGCAGAGCTTCTTTTTGAGCTCAAGGTGAGTGTGGCAGTAGGAACATGCAAAATCTGGAGAAAAACTGTCACTCCTCTTCACTCTAATGAGACTTTTCTCCTAGAGAGGACATCAGCACAAATCCCATTCACTGCTGTCATATATTAGCAGCTTGCTATTTATGCTGGAAAATATTCCTAAAGGTGTAATTCTTCAGTCAGTTTTATGTCAGCTACACTTGGCTCTCTTCTGATAACAGCAAAATTATATTTCTTTAATACAAGTTTCTGGTAAAACTGGGAAGAGTTTTGGAAAATGTAAGGCAAATGCTTTGCTTCAGTGTAAGAGCTTCTAATTTATGCTACTGATTATAATGCATTTTATCCAGGCAGGCACCCAAAGCCATTGCCCCCTAGAGAAAGAGCAACTCGAAGTGGGCTATTTGGGTATGAATTAGGCACTGGAGTCTATGGTGGCAATGGAAATCTGCAGTTGTACATCACAGCATGACATAATTTGTCACCATCCTCTGCCAAGTGAGCTGTGTTTAAGGTGTTTGTCAATTGTCAGATCATAAAACTGATCATCAGAGTTATGCTTTGAAAATAGACCAGAATTTCAGGCTGCTCCAGCACTGAAGGTTTTGTCTCCCTCAGCTGAGGTCTTGGAGAGGAGGAGCAGGCAATGAAATCATGCCCCACGAGTATATATTGTATGTGCCATGCCCATGTTGCACCCACTTATTTTGTGTGCTCCTCCCTATCCATTCTTTGATGGAGCTATGGCATCTTATCACAGCAAGACACTGGGATGCACTTTGGGTTACGCAGTTCTCCTATTGTTTTTTGTAGCAACATTACACAAAATACAGTTATCAGTAGTAACGCTTGGATGAGGTAGCTAACCAGTGCAAAGCAGTGGTTACTTGAAGTAATCAGAATAAGAAAAAAATGAGGAAGAAAAGGAGCGTGACCTAGAGTGTGAGAGGACTGAACAGCAGATACCTTTGCAGTGGTATTTCTCTGCAGCTTGTAACAAAAGAACACTGAGTCACTTGGAGTTATAAGCCAAGACCTGCTCCGTTCAAGGGAGCCTGGAGGTGTTTGATTTACAACCAGCTAAAAATGCTGCAAGACTTTGAAAGTGTAGTTACAGCTTTCCTTTCCACAATCTGCTTGCTGGCACATACAGAATTATGAAGGAAGGGTTTGGGTTTTTTTTTTACTGTGGTTTTATTCATTTGCAGTTGTTCCATGCACTGCTTTTTTTTTTTTTTCTTTTTTTTTTTGTGGGGGGGTGAGGGGTGGTTATTTTGACATTTTATGGATCCCTAAAGAACTGCAGTACACCCCTTAAGAAACAGCCTGCAAATACTAAGTGAAAAACTTGCACATCATGTATCACCGAAGCTTCTCAGTGCTATAGGAAAACGAGGAGGAGAGCTATGGACCTTGGTTTCATCGCACAAAGAGCTATTTTCTTGTGGCAACAAAGGTTTTACTTTGAACAAAGCTAGACAAGTCTGAAGTTGTTGTGCAGTGAGCACACCGTGCTCATTGGGCAGAGCGTCGCATGATATAAATGCACCCAGCTCTGCTCCACACAGACTGTGCAGCCAACAGGTCCACGCCAACTTTTCCAACAAGAGCAGTTGTACAGACCTGTCCATCGCTGCTCAGGCTACACAGGGAGTGGGAAGAAGCAAGATGCAAGGGTGCAGCATTTGCAAGGTGGCCCTTCCCCTGCCTTTTTGTCTCCTACAGAAGAATAAACATGCTGGTTCTGTGTACCCATTCCTCCTGGCAAAGCTCTCTTCTTTTTTGCTATGACAGTGTGCTAAGCCCACAGCTCACACAGTGGAATCAGTCCCTGAATCACTCAAACAAGGTGTTTTCGGTGGGGCTGGGTTGCAGGATGGCTACACATCTCAAGCTCCAGCAGCACAGTTGAGGAATGCGGGTATGTAGGGCTCCCCTGGAAAGGCCCTACTGAAAGATCTCTAGGGGTGTACTGTACTAAGCATAAGCCTACCACCCCCAGGGTTTGGAAGAGAGCAAATTCCGTCCAGGATTATAGGATTAAGAAGCTGAAAAGTGATTCAAATTGTTCATTAAACAGGAAAAAAAAAAAGTAAGGAGACATTAGGGGAAGCTCTTCAATGCATGCATCACTCGACATGTTTTCCTTGTAATTAAAGGAAGTTATTGAAAAATATTTGAGGGGATTAAATGCTCAGAGTGTATGTGCCGATCAAATAACACAAGAGTCTGCATTCTTCCAAGTAATCAATGGAGTGGCTTGAATGGGGAGGTTCAAAAGAGCACGGTTATTGTTAAAGTACCATTGTAGTCGTATTCACCATACTGTACGGCAGATGGATGGGCCCAAGGTTTCCCAGCTGGGAACTTTGCGGTAGCTGAAAAACCAAGGGCCTGGAGTTCATCTGTGGGTATTTCTACATCCACTGTTAAAATTTCAGGCAGACTATTCTTCCTTTTTTGCCGTCAACCTGAATGCAGGGGGAGATGCTTCTAATTTCCCAAGGGCAGCTTCTTTGGGACAAAAAAAATGCACTTCTTTTATGCAAACAAAATGGAAAAGAAAAATATGCAGAAAAGAAAGGTGGGTAAAAACAGAACCCAGGTCATAAAAAATGGGAGGGAGTCATACTATAAGGAGGCAATTGTGCTTACCATTATTCTTTGCTCTGTTCTTTGACAGCTTAATTGTAAGAGGCCATTATTTAGCCATTAATTAAGACTTCATTATATCTTAAACACCTGGTGTCTAGAAGAGCCAATGCATCCTGCAGTCTGTAACACTGCACTATGACCACCTCAGTGTTCTGTGACTGTCGGCACATGTATACTGCTATATGCAAAGGTCCTCACAATATTCTAGATTTTCTTTCGGAAAGAAATTGAGATGACAATGGTCTCTAATAAAGAGACTCAAATGCCTTTTAAAGACCACAAAACTACAGGTGTGTTTTTGTTTTTGTTTTGTTTTTTGACATTTTGTATAAAATTTTAAATTTCATTTCCCTGCATTAGCCATGATGTCTTTTCCTTTTTCAGCAGTCCTGGAGGAGGAAATCTGTCTTTAGACAAAATCTACCCCAAGGTTGTGCCTTTTTGTTTGTTGCTCCTCTGCCATAAAGCCCGAGGACAGATGCCTCACCTTGTTAGCTCCATTTGTATTTTACAAATGAGCAGATTAATAACATCCCCTCAACCCCTGGAGCATGTGAGGCTTAATTAATGGTTGAAAAGTACTTTGAGATCTTTGCATAAAAGATTCCATATAATTGCACAGAGAAAGATGAT